>NC_134412.1:99080980-99358480 GCF_038048845.1 Mixophyes fleayi | reverse complement strand
GTATTATAGTATAATACATTCACTAGATATAAATATCATTATCCAAAGGACTGTAAAACTATGTACAAGTGTATTGCAAAAGGTTGATTTGGGGTGGGTGGCCGTTCCGCTCCTAATTTTAGTCCATAGACAGCTGTATATAGAACTTGTCTATATTCAATAATTGCAAATATAAAAGTGTGATGTCAGATATCGAGTTACCTCGATCTTAATATGGAGGGTATTACAAACTTGTCCGTACAATGTAGTGACTGATGGGGAGAGTCCGCCCCCCTTTCTTATTGTAAAGTCAGCCCAAATAGTATCCACGGTCCAGCTGATATCAGAATGAATATCAAGGATAAAAGACCCTCCCGATGGAGTGTGTAAGCGACTCGTTCTCTGTAATGAGAAATCGTACCAATAAATCTCGTGTTGTGTGGTGGCTGATGGGTGGAGCGAGTATCCCCCTTCTGATGGATTTCTTATCAGTTCGTAGGCACACAAATTGACGATAATCGCAAGGTTTTATGCAATCGCTCGCAAGGGAGGTGTGCTAGAAATGTCAGCCTGCATACCATAACTAGTAGCCCAAGGACTCACTGCTACTTCCCAACATTCTTCCCTCGTCCGTGCCGTCCCCCTGCATACCATAACTAGTAGCCGAAGGACACACTGCTACTTCCCAACATTCTTCCCTCGTCCGTGCCGTCCCCTGCATACCATAACTAGTAGCCCAAGGACCCACTGCTACTTCCCAACACTCTTCCCACGTCCATGCCGTCCCCCTGCATACCATAACTAGTAGCCCAAGGACCCACTGCTACTTCCCAACACTCTTCCCTCGTCTGTGCTGTCCCCTGCATACCATAACTAGTAGCCCAAGGATCCACTGCTACATCCCAACACTCTTCCTTTGTCCGTGCTGTCCCCATGCATACCATAACTAGTAGCCCAAGGACCTACTGCTACTTCCCAACATTCTTCCCTCGTCCGTGCCGTCCCCTTGCATACCATAACGAGTAGCCCAAGGACCCACTGCTACCTCCCAACACTCCTCCCTCGTCCGTGCCTTCCCCTGCATACCATAACTAGTAGCCCAAGGACCCACTGCTACTTCCCAACATTCTTCCCTCATCTGTGCCGTCCCCCCGCATACCATGACTAGTAGCCCAAGGACCCACTGCTACTTCCCAACACTCTTCCCTCAACTGTGCTGTCCCCCTGCATACCATAACTAGTAGCCCAAGGACCTACTGCTACTTCCCAACATTCTTCCCTCGTCCGTGCCGTCCCCTTGCATACCATAACGAGTAGCCCAAGGACCCACTGCTACCTCCCAACACTCTTCCCTCGTCCGTGCCATCCCCCTGCATACCATAACTAGTAGCCCAAGGACCCACTGCTACTTCCCAACATTCTTCCCTCATCTGTGCCGTCCCCCCGCATACCATGACTAGTAGCCCAAGGACCCACTGCTACTTCCCAACACTCTTCCCTCATCTGTGCTGTCCCCCTGCATACCATAACTAGTAGCCCAAGGACCCACTGCTACTTCCCAACACTCTTCCCTCATCTGTGCTGTCCCCCTGCATACCATAACTAGTAGCCCAAGGACCCATTGCTACTTCTGAACACTCTTCCCTCGTCTGTGCTGTCCCCCTGCATACCATAACTAGTAGCCCAAGGACCTACTGCTACTTCCCAACATTCTTCCCTCGTCCGTGCCGTCCCCTTGCATACCATAACGAGTAGCCCAAGGACCCACTGCTACATCCCAACACTCTTCCCTCGTCCGTGCCGACCCTATGCATACCATAACTAGTAGCCCAAGGACCCACTGCTACCTCCCAACACTCCTCCCTCGTCCGTGCCTTCCCCTGCATACCATAACTAGTAGCCCAAGGACCCACTACTACTTCCCAACACTCTTCCCTTGTCCGTGCCATCCCCCCGCATACCATATCTAGTAGCCCAAGGACCCACTGCTACTTCCCAACACTCTTCCCTCGTCCGTGCCGTCCCCCCGCATACCATAACTAGTAGCCCAAGGACCCACTGCTACTTCCCAACACTCTTCCCTGGTCCGTGCCGTCCCCCCACATACCATAACTAGTAGCCCAAGGACACACTGCTACTTCCCAACACTCTTCCCTTGTCCGTGCCGTCCCCCGCATACCATATCTAGTAGCCCAAGGACCCACTGCTACTTCCCAACACTCTTCCCTCGTCCGTGCCGTCCCCCCGCATACCATAACTAGTAGCCCAAGGACCCACTGCTACTTCCCAACACTCTTCCCTCGTCCGTGCCGTCCCCCCACATACACAAGTTTCATTATTTATTCATTTTTTTATCTTTATCATTATTTAGCCAAATCAGATCTTACAGTCAGTTCTGACCAGAACTGGCGCCAGTAAAATTTAATGCACAAGATTTTTCTCTTGCGTGTTGTTTGTTTACATTTCCATGATCCATTATATGGTCTGCGAGTTGGAGAATGTGGATGTGAAGAAAAGAGTACAACAGAAGTTACCATTGAGGATGCCATTAATACTTCTTATTTGTGTAACCATATACCCTTAGGGGTTGGAATGCATGAGAAGCACGGAGGAATGGTGTAATACATCTTCTGCACGGTGAAGATATACGGTTATTGAATTAAGTCACATACTACACTACGTTTGTATTTTGTTTTGTTATTTTGAGTTTGGATTGTAAGACATTCGATCCAAAATAGTGGTCAAATAGAAGTTTGAGCCAGGATTTGTTACTCCATCTGTTATCAGCCCTATGTGCAGGAAGGGTGTATGTATTAACATGTTTTGGTTTAGAGTGCAGCCACCATCTTGTAAAGTGAGTGCATGTGGTGTTGAACCCCGGGACTTCCGCGCCAGTGGTTGGATTGTAACCACTGAGACTGCAATTGGTACTCCAATCATTTATATGAACAAGGACAGGATGTTTATTAAAAGATATAATCTGGACAAGGGTTATGGATCAGATATCCCAACCAATGCTCCACTAATCAATGGAAAGTTGCTGGGATGTTTGTCATCCCCATCGCTGTGATTCGTAGAGGCCTTTTGGTGTGATGAAAACCATGCTAATATCCACCTGCCAAGTTCAACATGGTTGGGGGCGAGAAATCCTCTTAGCGCTAATAAATGAATAACCTTTATAAACATGTCTAATATTACAGTAATCCTGGGAAAACTGATGGTTTAAGGGCTGGAGGCCCCTATTTTTATTGAAATGGACTGAGAATTCAGTATGGAGATAGAAGGAATGTAGCAAAATATGTCAAAAATAAAATCCTGGTACCAAATCTGAAAACCTCTGTGGCTGGATCACTTATAAATAATTTATTGTAGAAATATATTTAAATTATTTGCACAGTGCGCCAATTTATATCATTGCAAATGTACTGATTTTTGATACTGTGTGTTAGAAATGTACTGATTTCTGAGATATTGAGACAGAATGTCATGTTTAGGTTTTGCAACTTTTCTACAGGAAATCCCAAGTAAGCATATGTGTGGAGGGGATGTGTTTTTGCAACTGTCTGGAGACAGGTAATATTATGTTAATTAGACCTTTTCATTGCTGAGTGACCAACATGTCTGTTGAGCCTGAAAGCACAGGAGGGGGTAATTAGACTTGCTGGTAGACTTCCTATGTGTGTAAGACACAAGATGCAAGTGATCACAGATTAAATTGAATTTTGCAAGTTAAATTGCATTAAAAGCAAGATTAGAGAAAATGTTATATCCTGATGGTAAACATTCAGTATAAACCTCAGACATTGTGGTGCCAATAGCAGCAATGTATAAAGGTGTTAAACCCCTGCAGGCTGATTTATGTGCAGGTTGCATGAAGCACCTGGATTGGTTAGAGGGGCAGAGGCTGCATTACCCCCTGTCAGGGTATCTATGTAAATCTGTATAAAAAGCGGACTTTTTGACCATGTAATATATCATTATTCCATCTGTACCTTTCTGGAGATCACTAGTACCATAAACAAGTGTAACTGTCCTTGTTAGTACACTTGCGCTAAGAAAACTTCACTGTTTTAAGATCCTACTTTGATGCCTACTTACCCGCGGCAATGCCTTTGACCTACATGTTAGACCAATCTAATCCGTTATCCGGCTGTTCTGAGGTTGGGACCCAGCATTCCAGTAGCAACGCTCTGCCCGATACCTGCAGCTCTGGACAGTGTGATGGGCCGGGCGGAATCATCCACAACAGAAGCCCCTCCTACTGCCGTTAGAGGGCTCAATTTCGGAGACAGAAAGGGGGCGGTGGCAAGATAAGCCCAATCGGTCCCTAGTAACAATGGACAGGGTGGCATAGGTGGTCCATCATGTTACAACCTCAAATCCCAATTCATTTACCAAGTACATCAACAGTAAGAAAGATTATAAAACCAGGACAATAAAAGATCAAGTATAAACCTTTATTGAAGTAAATAAAGAGCCGAACTTTTAGGTATATATTTTTCAGTATTCACAACGGAGGGAATCGCCAAGTACTCCCACAAATTTTGCTGTGATGCGATGTTCAGCCCCTTGGTGATGCCACATCCCGCCCCTTTAGTGACACCATACCCCACCACTTACGGCTATGTCCCGCCCCTTGGTGACACCATACCCCACCACTTACGGCTATGTCCCGCCCCTTGGTGACACCATACCCCACCACTTACGGCTATGTCCCGCCCCTTGGTGACACCATACCCCACCACTTACGGCTATGTCCCGCCCCTTGGTGACACCATACCCCACCACTTACGGCTATGTCCCGCCCCTTGGTGACACCATACCCCACCACTTACGGCTATGTCCAGCCCCTTGGTGACACCATACCCCACCACTTACGGCTATGTCCAGCCCCTTGGTGACACCATTTTGCACCCTTTTGTAATGTCATATCTCGCCTGTTCGGTGATGCCATGTCCCACCACTGACTTGCACCTTCCACTGGATATACTCCTAGCTCTGAATGAGGCTCATTGTGTTAGCAAAACCTTTTTCACCCCTTCAGAAGCCGCCTGCCCAGAAGGTAACCAACGAGTACCTGACCCATTGCCCAAATACTGCTCTGTGTTTGGTGTTACTTATGTTGCTGAATTTCATTCTAAATAAAAACATGGGTAGATATTTTTATATTAATGCCTTTTGCAGAGAGTGAATATTGCTCCGGTCCACACATCCATCAACACATCACAATTAGGAAGTGATTCACACAACTGTGATAGCTGCAATTATGTGCTAAGAGCTCATAGAGTGAATCACGATTACATGGAGATATTCTTCTTAATACTTCCTCTGTGTAGATCATGTATTCCACTGATAAAGTGCATTTCTGCAATAAAAGGGAATCATTAAAACTGTAATCATCCTATTTATTTATAAATATGAGTTGGGAGGTGTTTGAGTGATTTCACAGTAAATTCTGTGTTTTAGGTTAGGGTTCTTCATGGAGTAATTGGCTGCAGAATTTGGTCTTGATGAATTTACTATTGTTTTCCCAGCTCTGTGTAGAGAGACTATAGATACCACAGAGTGTAAACTTACATACAGTCAGTACAACCATTTTGCCAAGACAGAAGACTGTGGCAGCAAAACCGCGCACCACAATGCCGCTAGGAGATTAATTTACCACAAAATTCCATAGCAAATCAGCTCATCTGTAGGTTATTAACGCGCTCCTCCCCCTAGCCAAAGATTTCACTAACATGCCCCTCCCTTAGCCAGAGATTATACTAATGTGCTCCCCCCCAGCCAGAGATTATACTAATGTGCTCCCCCCAGCCAGAGATTATACTAATGTGCTCCCCCCAGCCAGAGATTATACTAATGTGCTCCCCCCCAGCCAGAGATTATACTCATGTGCTCCCCCCCAGCCAGAGATTATACTAATACGCTCCCCCTAGCCAGAGATTATACTAATGTGCTCCCCCCAGCCAGAGATTATACTCATGTGCTCCCCCCCAGCCAGAGATTATACTAATACGCTCCCCCTAGCCAGAGATTATACTAATGTGCTCCCCCCAGCCAGAGATTATACTAATGTGCTCCCCCCAGCCAGAGATTATACTAATGTGCTCCCCCCTAGCCAGAGATTATACTAATACGCTCCCCCTAGCCAGAGATTATACTAATGTGCTCCCCCCAGCCAGAGATTATACTAATGTGCTCCCCCCAGCCAGAGATTATACTAATGTGCTCCCCCCAGCCAGAGATTTTACTAATGTGCTCCCCCCTAGCCAGAGATTATACTAATACGCTCCCCGCTAGCCAGAGATTATACTAATGTGCTCCCCCCCAGCCAGAGATTTTACTAATACGCTCCCCCCTAGCCAGAGATTATACTAATGTGCTCCCCCCAGCCAGAGATTATACTAATGTGCTCCCCCCAGCCAGAGATTTTACTAATGTGCTCCCCCCTAGCCAGAGATTATACTAATACGCTCCCCGCTAGCCAGAGATTATACTAATGTGCTCCCCACCAGCCAGAGATTTTACTAATAAACTCCCCGCTAGCCAGAGATTATACTAATGTGCTCCCCCCCAGCCAGAGATTTTACTAATACGCTCCCCCCTAGCCAGAGATTATACTAATGTGCTCCCCCCAGCCAGAGATTATACTAATACACTCCCCCCTAGCCAGAGATTTTACTAACCTGCCTCCACCCCCAGCTAGAGATTATACTAATGTGCTCCTCTCCTTAGCCAGAGATTATACTAATGCGCTCCCCCCCAGCCAGAGATTATACTAATACGCTCTTCCCCCTAGCCCCTGGGGACACCTGTTCCTCTGAAAACCAGGGCGCTGTGAGCAGTGTCGGACTGGGACATGAAGAGCCCACCGGGGGGAATGCAGTGGTAGGAGCCCACTACACTGGGGTTTGGCCAAATGTAAGGGGTGTGTGGTCAGTCATTAAAGAGAATGTGGTCAGCCCATGGATTATAACGTACAGCAACAAAGCATGGTCCATAATGAAAAAGTGGATATTGAAAATAAGGCCAATATCACATGTATCATGTAAAACAACTAGAGATGTAATATGTTTTCTAGTAAGGCTTTTTTTTATTATTTGTGCACTGGCTGTGTTAGCTTTTTTATTGTGTCAGAACCCCACCCCCACCCCCATTAACAGTATATAGTGTTATGTTTACTAGTAGTACTTCTTTATATCAGACCGCCCTATTAACAGTATATAGTGGTATGTTTACTAGTAGTACTTCTTTATGTCAGACCGCTCTATTAACAGTATATAGTGTTATGTTTACTAGTAGTACTTCTTTATATCAGACCTCCCTATTAACAGTAGATAGTGTTATGTTTACTAGTAGTGCTTCTTTATGTCAGACCGCCCTATTAACAGTATATAGTGTTATGTTTACTAGTAGTACTTCTTTATGTCAGACCGCCCTATTAACAGTATATAGTGTTATGTTTACTAGTAGTACTTCTTTATATCAGACTGCCCTATTAACAGTAGTGTTATGTTTACTAGTAGAGCTTCTTTATGTCAGACCGCCCTATTAACAGTATATAGTGTTATGTTTACTAGTAGTGCTTCTTTATGTCAGACCGCCCTATTAACAGTATATAGTGGTATGTTTACTAGTAGTACTTCTTTATGTCAGACCACCCTATTAACAGTATATAGTGTTATGTTTACTAGTAGTACTTCTTTATGTCAGACCACCCTATTAACAGTACATAGTGTTATGTTTACTAGTAGTACTTCTTTATGTCAGACCGCCCTATTAACAGTAGTGTTATGTTTACTAGTAGTACTTCTTTATATCAGACTGCCCTATTAACAGTAGTGTTATGTTTACTAGTAGTACTTCTTTATATCAGACCGCCCTATTAACAGTATATAGTGTTATGTTTACTAGTAGTACTTCTTTATGTCAGACCACCCTATTAACAGTATATAGTGTTATGTTTACTAGTAGTACTTCTTTGTCAGACCGCCCTATTAACAGTATATAGTGTTATGTTTACTAGTAGTACTTCTTTATATCAGACCGCCCTATTAACAGTATATAGTGTTATGTTTACTAGTAGTGCTTCTTTATATCAGACCACCCTATTAACAGTATATAGTGGTATGTTTACTAGTAGTACTTCTTTATGTCAGACCGCCCTATTAACAGTATATAGTGTTATGTTTACTAGTAGTACTACTTTATGTCAGACCACCCTATTAACAGTATATAGTGTTATGTTTACTAGTAGAGCTTCTTTATGTCAGACCACCCTATTAACAGTATATAGTGTTATGTTTACTACTAGAGCTTCTTTATGTCAGACGGCCCTATAAACAGTATATAGTGTTATGTTTACTAGTAGAGCTTCTTTATGTCAGACCACCCTATTAACAGTATATAGTGTTATGTTTACTACTAGAGCTTCTTTATGTCAGACGGCCCTATTAACAGTATATAGAGTTAAATACTTTTGTATCAAAAAAGACAAAAGTATTATAGGAGTGATATCTTTATTGGCTAACGCAAAAAAATGTTTATTATATTTGATAGCTTTCAGAGCACAAAGGCTCTGGGATCAAGAAAAGTATTTTCTCTTTTTCAAAAGTACTATGCTCCGCCCCACCAACAAAGAGGGAGGAGCTATCAGGCGTCGGGGCCTCCCGGTGAATACCCTGGCAGGCCAGTCCGACACTGGCTGTGAGCAGGAGGACCTCCGCTGCCATTTAAAGCTTGTAAACTAGGTTGATTTGCTTGTTCTGCAGAAGGGGGTTGGGGGGTTAGTAAAATGTGTGCTGTAGGTGCAACCCTAAGAAATCTACGTAAACCCAACACAAATTTCGCTTCACTGTTTAATAGAGTGATACGGTTGGTGCAGGTGTGACGTCAGATCCTGTACACATCATGTAACATCACTGAATGGCCTTTTTGGAGAAAGATGCTGACAAACACTTGGAGAACCTGACTGCGCCTCAGTCCATCACCACATTTTCATAATTCCACCAATCATAGGCTGACTGCATTATATTATTGGACCCCTTTGGTGGTCGCTGTTTGGTCTAAATTAGCCGACAAAACTTGGACTGGTTCTCATTTGTGTGTATGATCAGCCGCACTCACCCCCTCAGATCCCCTTGGAAGTCATCTCATGTTAGTACTAGGATGGGAGTCCACCTAGGAATTGCTTTTTCGTATTGCAACCAACAGGGGTCACTCTTGTTTCCACTCCACGCTTCCTTCATTCCTGCACATTTAGACCTTTTGAAAGGCCTAGGGGTATATTTACTAAACTGCGGGTTTGAAAAGTGGGGATGTTGCCTATAGAAACCAATTAGATTCTAGCTGTCATTTTGTAGACTGTACTTAATAAATGATAATTAGAATCTGATTGGTTGCTATAGGCAACATCTCCACTTTTTTTAAACCCGCAGTTTAGTAAATATACCCACAAGTTAAACTTGCTCTTTGTCTTATCTAGTGACTGGGTTTGGGAGGTGAAGCCAGGCAGGTGGTGTCCTAAGGGAGAAAGTCACCACCGCTTACACTCTTAGGTTAAAGGGCAAAACCCTATCAGTGAGATTTGCATATGTGAATCCCAAAGGCAAATACATTGTTCAGTCTTAGCTAAATTTCTATTACCATTCCTGCAACTCTAAAACACAGTTTAAAATGATGATTATCATGAAGATATAGGACAGGCCTGGGCAACCTGTGGCTTGCTTGTAAAACTACAACTCTTAGCATAAACTGCCAGCTGTCATCTGGCAAACCATGTAAAACCATATTGTAGATCTACAACAGCTGGAGAGTTCAGGTCGATATAGGACAAAAAGCTGAAATGACAAAGTATTCAATGCCAGTTATTGTTAGGTTGGTCCTTATGATGGAGCTGACAACAGGCATACTCCTAAGACATGAAGTTTGTTTAAAAGCCACCCCATATTCCATTACAAGTTTCAAATGTAAGAAGACTACAAGGATCTCTCATCTAACTAAACATGACAACCTAGGGCTAAATGTATCAAGCTGAGAGTTTTCAGATGGGTTTGAAAAGTGGAGATATTGCCTATACCAAACAATCAGATTCTAGCTATCATTTTGTAGAATGTACTTAATAAATGATAGCTAGAATCTGATTGGTTTTTCAAACCCGCCGGAAAACTCTCAGCTTGATACATTTACCCCCTAGTGTTAACAGAAGTCTGAGTTCTATAAAGAAATCAGAGTAACATTTTTTAAAAATCCAGGACATGTAAAATGAGTCCACTTACGTACTGGCCCTGCCTCTGTCTTTGAATCCATCATTTGTATTTGTTTTTGTTACCTAGGAGACCAAAAGCCATTTACACAAGCTCTGCTTTTGCATTGACACAGTGTGATCAAAGATTAGAATCACCATCCTCCTAAGAAATATCTTCGAAGGTTTGAAAAGATAAACACAGTTATAAAATATAGGTTATTGTTTGTATAATATTATGCTCCCCACTTCTTTAAACAATACAACACAACACCATGTTTTATAACGGTGATTCCAGGAAGAAGTCCAAGAAATAGCTGTACTTTCTGGTAGCATGTTAAGAGGATGTCCCCACATAGATGGCTGTGTGTCTTACCTCATCCTGCTATGCACTATGCTGAAGAGGATCTGCATTGTAATTAAGCATCAGCTTATATTATAATGAGCTATTTTGTCAGCAATCACTGCATGCTGGACACAGCCTGTCCAATTGTTGGTCCGTCCAGTGTGCAGTGAATGTAGACAATGATCATCCATAGGAAATGTATGAGGATCTCAGCATGTACTAACAATCTCCTGAGCACAGAGGTTAAAACAGGGATCACCACTTCCTAACAGGGACTGTCAGACTGCAACCACTGACTGGGGTAATCACATATGATCCTCTCCCCAAACACAACACAATACATTCTGGCATGTGAAGAACTGGTCCCCATTTTATGCCCATAATATTACATTGTTTCTAATTACTGTAACATTGGAAAACACATCTCTTATGTCTGATAACAAAAGAATGAAAATAAATAGAAAATGATCACTGTTGTTTATTGCAGTCTTCACAGCAAAGGACTGTTAAAGTAAATATTATTGTTCTGAAATATTAATTTGGACCCCGCAATAAATCCATCTGCTTGATGTGATATTTTCCTGATCCCCTTGTGTCTCTCTCTGGCATTGGCTGTTTTACAGAAGGATGAAGCATAGACAATGCTCACATTACATTTACTGATAGGTGGTGAAGATAGAGGCTGAGGAATAGTAAGGAGAATTTATAGCGTTCACCTAACCAATCGGCGTCTATATAACAATCGCAGAGTTCAAGTTAGTGACCTATTATATCAGGCACTAGTTAGAACACATGCTGATTGTGGGGTACAGATTTGGGGAACTCACTGCAGAGCCGCAACTAGAAATGTTGGCGTCTTGGACAAGAAGTAAATGAGATGCCCCCAAACCCTTCATTTTAACCAAATTAATGTAAAATAGTAACATTTGCTCCCTGGGCGGCCGCCCCTCTCGCACAGCTCTAGTTAGTCCTGCCGCACTGGGAAATGGTTGGCTGCGGCTTTTGTTACTACTTTATGCTTGGCAGAGATCTTTTCTTTTCATGTTCGTAATCCTCATCCTAACATGTCAATGTGGATTTGCTGGAGAACTGGTCTGAGACCACCCGCTAATGGAGAAGGCACATGGAAGGCTGAAGATCTGCCACATGTGAGGAAGAGATGTAAAGTACATCCAGCAATTCCTAAGACTGGCTATGTGTAAAGTTGTCTACTGAGAATGAAGAGTGTAGTATAGTGTTTGTGTAGTGTAATACTACAGTGGTGTAGTGTAGTATATTAGTGTATAGTGTTTGTGTAGTGTAATACTACAGTGGTGTAGTGTAGTATATTAGTGTATAGAGTTTGTGTAGTGTAATACTACAGTGGTGTAGTGTAGTATATTAGTGTATAGTGTTTGTGTAGTATAGTATATTAGTGTATAGTGTTTGTGTAGTATAGTATATTAGTGTATAGTGTTTGTGTAGTGTAATACTACAGTGGTGTAGTGTAGTATATTAGTGTATAGTGTTTGTGTAGTGTAATACTACAGTGGTGTAGTGTAGTATATTAGTGTATAGTGTTTGTGTAGTGTAATACTACAGTGGTGTAGTGTAGTATATTAGTGTATAGTGTTTGTGTAGTATAGTATATTAGTGTATAGTGTTTGTGTAGTATAGTATATTAGTGTATACTGTGTAGTGTACTGTAGTAGTGTGATAGTATAGTAAAGTGGTGTAGTATAATGTAGTTTAGTGTAGTGTTGCATAGTGTAACAGTACAGTGGTGTGATGTAGTGTACAGTGTTTGTGTAGTATAGTATATTAGAGTATAGTGTTATGTAGTATAGTGTAGTAGTGTAATAATACAGTGGTGTGGTGTAATTTATTAGTGTATAGTGTTGTGTAGTTTTATAGTACAGTGGTTTGGTGTAGTGTACTATAGTGTAGTGTAATAGTATAATGTAATAGTATAGTATAGTGTAGAGTGGTGTAATTTAGTATAGTGTTGTGTAGTGGTGTAATATAGTATAGTGTTGTGTAGTAGTGTAATTGTATAGTGGCGTTATCTAGTGTAATAATATAGTGGTTTAGTGTAGTATAATAGTATAGTGGTGTGTAATGTAGTGTGCCGTGTAATAGTACATTATAGTGGTTTGTAGCGTAGTAGTGTAAGTATATAGTGGTGTTGTGTAGTATAGTGTTGTTTAGTAGTAGTATAATAGTATAGTGGTGTGTAATGTAGTGTGCCGTGTAATAGTACATTATAGTGGTTTGTAGCGTAGTAGTGTAAGTATATAGTGGTGTTGTGTAGTGTAGTATAGTGTTGCTTAGTAGTGTAATAGTTATAGTGTTGTGTATTGTGATAGTATAGTATAGTTGTGTGTAATGTAAAAATATAGTGGTGTTGTGTATGGTATAGTAATGTGTAATTTAGTGTAATAGTACAGTATAGTGATTTGTAGCATAGTACTATAATAGTAAAGTATATTGTAGTAGTGTAATAGTATAGTGGTGTGTAATGTACTGTACTATAGTGTAGTGTAATAGTATAATGTAATAGTATAGTATAGTGTATTGTTGTGTAGTAAAGTATAATGGTGTAGTGTAGCAGTGTAGTCTAGTAGTGTAATAGTATAATTTAATAGTATAGTGTATTGTTGTGTAGTAGAGTATAGTGGTGTTGTGTAGTGTAGTAGTGTAATAGTATAATGTAATAGTATAGTATAGTGTATTGTTGTGTAGTAGAGGTTAGGAGTGTACTATAGTATAGTGTTGTGTAGCAGTGTAATATAGTGGTGTTATCTAGTGTAATAATATAGTGGCGTAGTGTACTATAGTGTAGTGTAATAGTATAGTATAGTGTATTGTGTAGTAGAGGTTAGGAGTGTAATATAGTATAGTGTTGTGTAGCAGTGTAATATAGTGGTGTTATCTAGTGTAATAATATAGTGGCGTAGTGTACTATAGTGTAATAGTATAGTATAGTGTATTGTTGTGTAGTAGAGGTTAGGGGTGTAATCTAGTATAGTGTAGTGTTGTGTAGCAGTGTAATATAGTGGTGTTATCTAGTGTAATAATATAATGGCGTAGTGTACTATAGTGTAGTGTAATAGTATAGTGTATTGTTGTGTAGTAGAGGTTAGGAGTGTAATATAGTATAGTGTTGTGTAGCAGTGTAATATAGTGGTGTTATCTAGTGTAATAATATAGTGGCGTAGTGTACTATAGTGTAATAGTATAGTATAGTGTACTGTTGTGTAGCAGTGTAATATAGTGGTGTTATGTAGTGTAATAATATAGTGGTGTAGTGTAGTATAGTGTTGTGTATTGTGATAGTATAGTAGTGTGTAATGCAGTGTAATAATACATTAAGGTGGTTTGTTTCATAGTAGTGTAGTAGTAGTATAGTGTTGTGTAGTATAATAGTACAGTATAGTGGTGTAGTATTATCATAGTATAGTGGTGTAGTGTTGTGTAGTGAGATGTCTGACACTATATTTACTATTCCTGCACTCATAATAAAGCCACATTTGGAATATATAGATGTCCTGACTTGACCCGCTGAAAGTGTGTTATAATATGTAACTCAATGTGCACACTGTGCCCTCTACACACTTTGCCCCTCCACACCTTGCCCACTGAGCCATTTCCACACTTTGCCCTCTCCGCACTTTACCCGATGTGCTCTCTCCACACTTTACCCGATGTGCTCTCTCCACACTATGCCTGCTGTACCGTCTCCAAACCTTACCCACTGTGTTCTCTCCACACTATGCCTGCTGTACCGTCTCCACACCTTACCCACTGTGTTCTCTCCACACTATGCCTGCTGTACCGTCTCCACACCTTACCCACTGTGTTCTCTCCACACTATGCCTGCTGTACCGTCTCCACACCTTACCCACTGTGTTCTCTCCACACTATGCCTGCTGTACCGTCTCCACACCTTACCCACTGTGTTCTCTCCACACTATGCCTGCTGTACCGTCTCCACACCTTACCCACTGTGTTCTCTCCACACTATGCCTGCTGTACCGTCTCCACACCTTACCCACTGTGTTCTCTCCACACTATGCCTGCTGTACCGTCTCCACACCTTACCCACTGTGTTCTCTCCACACTATGCCTGCTGTACCGTCTCCACACCTTACCCACTGTTCTCTCCACACTATGCCTGCTGTACCGTCTCCACACCTTACCCACTGTGTTCTCTCCACACTATGCCTGCTGTACCGTCTCCACACCTTACCCACTGTGTTCTCTCCACACTATGCCTGCTGTACCGTCTCCACACCTTACCCACTGTGTTCCCTCCACACTATGCCTGCTGTACCGTCTCCACACCTTACCCACTGTGTTCTCTCCACACTATGCCTGCTGTACCATCTCCATACCTTACCCACTGTGTTCTCTCCACACTATGCCTGCTAGACCGTCTCCTCACCTTACCCACTGTGTTCTCTCCACACTATGCCTGCTGTACCGTCTCCACACCTTACCCACTGTGTTCTCTCCACACTATGCCTGCTGTACCGTCTCCACACCTTACCCACTGTGTTCTCTCCACACTATGCCTGCTGTACCGTCTCCACACCTTACCCACTGTGCGCTCTCCACACTATGCCTGCTGTACCGTCTCCATACCTTACCCACTGTGCTCTCTCCACACTATGCCTGCTGTACCGTCTCCACACCTTACCCACTGTGCGCTCTCCACACTATGCCTGCTGTACCGTCTCCACACCTTACCCACTGTGCGCTCTCCACACTATGCCTGCTGTACCGTCTCCACACCTTACCCACTGTGCTCTCTCCACACTATGCCTGCTGTACCGTCTCCAAACCTTACCCACTGTGTTCTCTCCACACTATGCCTGCTGTACCGTCTCCACACCTTACCCACTGTGTTCTCTCCACACTATGCCTGCTGTACCGTCTCCACACCTTACCCACTGTGTTCTCTCCACACCATGCCTGCTGTACCGTCTCCATACCTTACCCACTGTGTTCTCTCCACACCATGCCTGCTGTACCGTCTCCATACCTTACCCACTGTGTTCTCTCCACACTATGCCTGCTGTACCGTCTCCACACCTTACCCACTGTGTTCTCTCCACACTATGCCTGCTGTACCGTCTCCACACCTTACCCACTGTGTTCTCTCCACACTATGCCTGCTGTACCGTCTCCACACCTTACCCACTGTGTTCTCTCCACACTATGCCTGCTGTACCGTCTCCACACCTTACCCACTGTGTTCTCTCCACACTATGCCTGCTGTACCGTCTCCACACCTTACCCACTGTGCGCTCTCCATACTTTGTCCTCTACACACATTACCCGATGTGCCCTCTCCACACCATGAATATAAATATTGCATTTTCAACTGCATTATTATTGTGTACCAACCAAATCACATATTACCAACTGACATCATCTTCCTCTCCTTTTTTGTCTCCTTTCCCTTCATTTCCTCATCCTCCTCTCCCCCCCCCCTTTTTTCTTCCTTTTTTACTCCCTTTTTCCTTTCTTCTTTTTGAGGTTTATCCTGACATACGTGGACATATGTGGATTTTCTGGATTGATCCCTAATTGGTCCATACCCCATTGACATCAATTTCAAATCCTGCAAGTGTTTTTCAGAGACTTTGGTTTTTTTGTGTGGACTCATTGAGTCAAGGACTATTGATTTTTTCCATTCAGACTATGATTTAGTTTATTTAACGATATACATTGGTACACCACCTTTAGTTTGTTTATTATTAAGCCGTTGTATGTGATGTGTCTAATTTATCCTGTTATATACACCACCTTTAGTTTGTTTATTATTAAGCCGTTGTATGTGATGTGTCTAATTTATCCTGTTATAAAATTCACCCCTTTGTTTTATTAGCACTTTGCGAGCGCAGTTGGAACATATTTATATCCACTGTATCTACAAGGAGGGATTCCTTGGTTCCCCCACTGCTGCAAGTGTGTCACGCAGTCTGATATTGAGCGCATATGTATATCTATTATACTCCTCTCCACACCATGCCTGCTGTGCTCTCTCCACACCATGCCCGCTGTGCTCTCTCCACACCATGCCCACTGTGCCCTCTCCATACTTTGTCCTCTACACACTATGCCTGCTGTGCCCTCTCCACACTATGCCTGCTGTACTGTCTCCATACCTTACCCACTGTGCCCTCTCCATACTTTGTCCTCTACACACTATGCCTGATGTGCCCTCTCCACACTATGCCTGCTGTACTGTCTCCACACCTTACCCACTGTGCCCTCTCCATAGTTAATCCTCTACACACATTATCCGATGTGCCCTCTCCACACTATGCCTGCTGTGCCCTCTCCACACTATGTCTGCTGTGCCCTCTCCACACTATGTCTGCTGTGCCGGCTCCATACCTTACCCACTGTGCCCTCTCCATACTTTGTCACCTACACACTATGCGTAATGTGCCCTCTCCACACTATGCCTGCTGTACTGTCTCCACACCTTACCCACTGTGCCCTCTCCATAGTTTGACCTCTACATACATTATCCGATATGCCCTCTCCACACTATGTCTGCTGTGCCGGCTCCATACCATACACACTGTGCCCTCTCCATACTTTGGCCTCTACACACTATGCCTGATGTGCCCTCTCCACACTATGCCTGCTGTTCCCTCTCCACACTATGCCTGCTGTGCCCTTTCACACTATGCCTGCTGTACCGTCTCCACACCTTACCCACTGTGCCCTCTCCATACTTTGTCCGCTATACACTTTGCCTGCTGTGCCCTTTACACAGGTCCTTCACACATTGGGATATTCCCAGAGCATGCAGGCTGCATATATTTATACAAGTTAACCCGTGCATGATACTCATGCAAACGCTAATGACATGTTGCAGTTTGTGAAAATGAAAATCGTACATATTAGAAAATATTTAATAAGAGTAACATCATAACAACATGTGGTTATATATATATATATATATATATATATATATATATATACTGTAGACAACTGAATTCTGTAATTCAGTGATTAGCCGATGAAATTGTGTCTTTTGGCCTAGTTCTGAATGGAAATAGTGTTACTACAAAGAATAAACATGCGAGTGTGTGTGTGTGTGTGTGTGTATATATATATATATATATATATACAAGTTAACCTGTGCATGATACTCATGCATTCTAGTCAAATCAAGCTACTTAAGGTGTTAAAAAGGTTCTTGGCATGCATTTGGGGCTAGGCCAGGCCTCCTTAGGGGAAGAGCGTTACTTCCCGACGCAAGCGCCCTTTTTTAACGTGGTTTTGTCCACATGTCACCACCTCATCATTTTTCTCCATCACCTCATCCTTCATCTTCATCGCCACATCCTTCATCAAGCTACTTAAGGTGTTAAAAACTCCCCACTGTCACCCCCGGCAACCACCAACCACTCCCAACTGTCACTTCTCCTTCAAGAAATATATAGGTCAGTGTATAACTCTGCCCAGCAGGTGGCGCTGCAGCTTTTTTTTTTTAAACACACGCCACTAGGCATTTATATAGTAGATATTTGGTGCACATACAGAAATTTATACTGATCTATAATATTACACAGTAGGCGCCTTATTGTGCTATTAACAAACCCAGTAACTATGAGCTGATCTGAATAATGATGTGTTTTGCAGACTGGTGCATCTCGCATAGTGTGACAACAGGATATTGTAGAGATCACAGTGTCCACCATGGTATTCTTAATCACTATACGATGAAGCATCCATCTGGTATATGACACATTATGCTGCGCTACTCCTGTTGGGATTTGTGTCACCAAGAGGTGAAGTGACGGACAAGCTACGTTGTCATTGATTGCCCTACTTGCTCCTCATCTGGCCAATTGGAATTCATTGGACAAGTAAAATCTCAACCAGTGCACTTATTTACAGTGCTAGTTGTTTGTTTCTACAGCCGTCCACAAGTGCAGCCAAATATCACGACGGTCACATTTAATCTACTACAGTGATAGGGCCACAGCAATATCTTCTGTGATCTCTTCTTCGGAACCCTTGGTCCCCAATAAATGAATACAGTAAGATGTGTGATGTGACACAGTGGGATAAGTTGGGTACAGTTTTGTATATTATCTTACACATTTCAGCAGCAGAATATTACACAGCCCTCCCTGACAGGTTGTGATGGATTGTAATGGGAATCCCAGTCCATAACACGGCTCCTGTCTGCGGCTGCAGAGTCTATCATAATAGAGAGAGATTAGATTTAGATGACAGGTTACAAAGTTATGGATTCTTCTGCTGGGATCCTTTGTCATATTTCACACCGAGAACTTGTACTGTGCATCTTGCTGTCACCATTATTACATCCTGTAACATTGTAGCTGTCTGCGATATAGTATATGTTTGTGAGATTGTCTGGTATTGTTGGTATCTTGTTGATAAAATGGAGTATAATCTGGTGATTGAGTGTTTAGAAACAAATGGATTTTAGGTTTTGATCCTTTATCATGTAGTGTTTACGTCACCTCTGAGACGCGGTTACATGGACGATTGTGCCACAGTAACACGTCTATACCTTTTTAGTATCTCTTCTATCCCTCGGTATTGAGTAATCCACATGAATCATTTTAGTGTGGATACATAGCCACAGTACAAAATTAATGAGACAACAATCTGCTAGACAGAGCGAAAGGTTTATTACAGAATGGCTTTAACATCCATATAACAATCACAACAATTGGGATATATCTTGAAAGGCCACAAAGCAATACTGCACTGGGAATAAGCTCTAAGTTGTTAATTAAATCCCGCAACTGAAGTTTCTTCCATGCTGTGGATCAACAGAAATCTCCGGGGTCACTGACCAAAACTGGTTTCACTTTTAAAGCTTTATTGATCATAATAAGCACCTACAAACCTATATGTTAAGACCAGTATCCAAAGTGGAAGCTAGAATAAAGCTCTGCTTACAGTATTTTATTCCAAAGAACAGTAGATGTGAGACAATGATCCCCCTATGGATATTAGTAGTAATTGAGGACTTCTTGGCCGTATGAAGAAAAACAGTTTGTCTACAGTTCGCAGAATTCTTAAGTGACTTCTAATATCCATTATACTATAACGGGAATAATTCAATCTACTCATTTTCTCCTACCAGATAATCTTGGAAAGCAACAAGCTGGTTGTATCCTTTTATACAGATGTGTTCACTTATTATAGCTGCAGCCTCAGCTACCCCTCTTTGTCACATCAAACCCCAACCCTTTCACTTGCCACCTTCAAAATCAAATGGAGGAAATCCTGCTCCGATGCTGACTTTATCCACTTTAAATTCACCCTTTGTGCTTACTACACCAGCCTCCCACTTGCCAAACAAACCTTCTTCAGATCCCTCATCTCCACCCTGTCCAACAACCCCCGCCAAATCTTCGCCACTGTCAATTCGCTTCTCTGTCCTCCTTCACCACCAGTCTCATCCTCACTAACCAGCCAAGAAATTGACATTTAAATGCACAATAGACACTATCCACCAAGAAATCTCCTAATGCCAGATCCAAGTTTAAAGCCTCCCTCTCATCTCCTCCCTGCCACCCTCAGTGCATTCCCTCCAAGATCCTCACTCTCCTCTTCTCCCAAAATCTGCCACCTCAACCCAGCTCCTGCCAAGATTCTCCATTCTCTCCCCCAATGCCTGTCTGAACCATGCTCACCTCTTTAACTTCTCTACCAGTATCTTCTCCTTTGCCTTCAAACTTAACCTCATCTTTCCCATTCTCAAGAAAACCACCCCCTTTCACTTGACCAAATTCATCCTCACCAAAGTCACCAATAATCTTCTTCCAGTCAAGTCAAAAGGTCAATTCTCCCTCCTCATACTACTTGACCTTTCCAAAGCTTTTGACTACTCTTGTTTCCTTGACAGACTTCATTCCTTTGGCTTTAATTACACAGCCTTCTCTTGGTTTGCCTCCTACCACTCGGGTATCATTCAACGTGTCTACTTCAGATTCTCTCTCCCATCCTCTTATCAGTGTTCTTTAAGGCTCTGTTCTTGGCCCTCTACTATTTTCTATGTACATCTCTTCTCTCTGTGAAGTCATCCATTCCCTCAGCCTTCGCTACCACTGCTACACCGATGGTTTCCAAATCTACCTCCCCCCCCACCTTTCACTGTCTTTCCTAACCCATGTGTCCAACTGCCTCTCTGACATCCGCACCTGGATGTCCCAGGCTTTCCTTACACTTGGCATGTCCAAATTGGTGCTTATCATCTTTCATGATGCTAAAGTCACCACCCCTCCCTGCATCTACCTAACAGCCAATATCATTCTCTCCCCGTTCCCAACATGTTCGCCTCAGTGTCTTCTTTGACACTTAGCTTTGCCCCTCACATCCAGTAACTCTCGCAGTCTCTGCCACCTCCAAAACATTGTCAAAATACTCCCATTCCTCACTCAGGTATCTAAAACCCTGGTTGACATGTTTGATTTTTTTGCCTTGATTACCGCAGTACTTCCCACAGGATTCCCCCACACCAATGTTTCCCCTCTTTAATACATCCTGCAGCTAGCCTTACATTCCTCTGCCTCCGCTCCTTATCCACTGCTCCTCTCTGTAAATCCATTAACTGGCTCCCCATTGACTCAAAAATTACATTGTAACTGCTCACTCTCACCTACGAGGCCCTCAGCAACACTTCCCCTCCATATATCTCTGACCTAGTCCTGAGACATACACCAGCATGTCCACTTCCCTTTCACCTTTATCTGTCTTCCCAATCGTTACCACCTCCCAATGCTGTTTCCAAGACTTCTCCCATGCTTCTCCCCACCTTGCCTCATCCTACAACACTCTCCTAACCTTCAAGCGATCCCTCCACTCCCTCCGCCTCATCTGTTCACCAAATTCACTGTCTCTCATTACCCCCTCCGAGTAGCATGTAAGCTTTCATGGTCATGGTCCTCTCCTGCTTATGTCATGTCTTTCCCCTAGTACGACCTTGATGTCTTAGGATGAATCCTCTGATATCATTGCTATGTCACTGGTATTATCTGTACCTTTCATTATATTTATTGTACTTTGCCATATCTGTAAGATGAATGTCCGCACTACAGAATCTGTGGCACCTTTATAAACAATGATGATTATGATTATATCTTCCATCATGGAAGAACTTCAAACAGATATACTGTAATATCAGGAAGCACCAGATAGAAGAATATAACTGACAGAAGGTTGTACATGTATATTATAACATACCTCATTTTAGTTTGATGGCACTTGTGGGGTTTAGACTGAAACTTGTGAAGAACAATGATGGATTGTGATTTTCATTTCTAGAGCCTAGTAGATGCTGCTTATAGACGTGATATGAGTTTGCACCATTCAGTGGTGGACTCTGTGTCATGTCATCTAATAACAGTTACAATCAACCACCAATACAATGTTTTGGTGTTTTTTGTTTTTTAAGAAATGCCAAATTTCTAGATCGTGTGATGAATCTTCTATCTATCATATTTAGAGCGCTCCTTTTACCTACACCTAGAGGAGGCTGCCATATTGTGGGCTGAACTCATTAGGTACAAAATGCTCTGCCATGGTGACCGTCAGTCATGTGACTAATTGCCAAGCAAATAAAAGATCAAGTATGAAAGTCTGTGTATCAGTGAGCTGAATAATATACATGTACTGGAGCATTTACACCAGTGCTGGCTAACCTGTGACACTCCAGGTGTTGTGAAACTACAAGTCCCAGCATGCTTTGCCAATATATAGCAGCTTATTGCTGGTATTGTATGCTGGGACTTGTAGTTTCACAACACCTGGAGTGTCACAGGTTAGCCAACACTGATTTACACCATGCTTTCTCTCATTCCTGTGCAGCAGGTGGCCTCTTTAACTAGGACAAGGGCCCCCACCAACTTAGTATTATGTGGAATGGAGGTGATTTAGTACAGGGGTAATTTAAAGCAGGATGCCCTTTTATGCATTCACTATTGTGCCATAAACCAGATGTATTATATATATAATATATATACACATATATTTCTGCTGAGTAGCTGAAATGCTACAAGAGTAACAACTTGTAGTATAACTTGCAGAATAAGTGCCAGCATGACTGCTAGGCAGGGGAGGGCTGGCAAATTTTAGCACAGGGGGCCGCTATTAGGAACATTTTAAAGGGAAAAAAATTCAATTGGCTCAGTGACTCAACCCAAGGTAGCCCACTGTGGGACCGGATGCCCCCTTGGCCCTGCTGCTGGGACCTGTAGGGCAGTTGTAAAATTATACACTGAAAAAAAAAAAAGGCCCTGTGCCAAAGTTTGTTTTATTAAAAAAGAAACATTCCCCCACATATATCCTCATTGTCCCACCTATTTCCACAGGGGGGGGGGGGGTCCTCTTTTGTCTTCCAGCTTTCCATTCATTGGGATAAAAAAACAACAACCCATGGGTGAGGAGGAATCGCTCCTTGCGGACCTGCAATGTGAATTACAGTATCGCTGTAGCTCCGTGCAGTAGTGGTAAGACCCCACGCGGCGTCCCACCATTACTAACCAGTACAGAGCTCTGTTTGATCCTTATTACTATGTGAATGCTGCAATGTAAAAGCTGGACAGATTCTACGTCAATGAATAGTACTCCCACAGCTTTCACAGTCTCTGTCATGTTGAATTATTCTTAAATGATCTTATGTGATTTGTTGATAGTAGATATTTCTATTGATTTTACTATATATATATATATAATTGTCGGAGTTTGACTAGCCATAGCTAGTATTATTTACTAGACATAAGGATAAGCCTGTCTGGAAATAACTAAACATTCAGGAACACCTTCTCTCAAGTAAGGGACCTTGTGTCCCAACACACATACAAAATACAAGACTGGTCAGTTTGCAGTGTCTCGCAGGAGGCATCCAACCTCCTCCCCAGACTGTGAGACAGAGAGCAAACTGCCTACCAGCACCTTACAGGTACAACTCCTGATCAGTGTACTATGATACTGGGAGATCAGAAGAGGGGAGCCCACCCTTCTCTCTCTCCGTACATAACAATACAAGACATCAGGGACCCTTACCAGATGTGCTGTGGCCCCCTGTGCTACATGCACCCTGTGCTGTGGCCCCCCGTGACACATGCACCCTGCGCTGTGGCCCCCATGACACATGCACCCTGTGCCGTGGCCCCCGTGTCACATGCACCCTGTGCCGTGGCCCCATGTGCTACATGCACCCTGTGCCGTGGCCCCCATGACACATGCACCCTGTGCCGTGGCCCCCTGTGCTACATGCACCCTGTGCCGTGGCCCCCGTGTCACATGCACCCTGTGCCGTGGCCCCCGTGTCACATGCACCCTGTGCCGTGGCCCCATGTGCTACACGCTCCCTGCGCCGTGGCCCCCGGGGCAGGACCGGTGTCGCAGGCTACAGATCAGTGACAGGTGTCTGTGTTCCCCAGCAGATCTCCGCCAATGGCAGCGAGGCGGGCGGGCTCTGAGCTCGGAGAGACTGTGCAGAGCTGTGCGTGTGTCAGTGTGTGAGACCCCACAGCCCAGCAGCTGCAGCCCACTGCCTCTCACCCCACAGCGGACACCATGCGGGGGGCTCCCGCTCACCTGGACCGCGTCCTGTGCTGGATCCTCTGCCCGGCGCTGACACTGCTGCTCTCCATGACAGGTACAATCCTGCTGCCGCCGGGGAACTAGTGCTATGCTGCTCCATCACTGTGCCCTCCTTCCCCATCTGTCCGTCATCCCAATCCGCACCTCTCCGTCACCCCAATGCGCAGCTCACCTGTCCGTCACCCCAATGCGCAGCTCACCTGTCCGTCTCCCCAATGCGCACCTCTCCGTCACCCCAATGCGCACCTCACCTGTCCATCATCCCAATCCGCACCTCACCTGTCCGTCACCCCAATCCGCACCTTACCTGTCCGTCATCCCAATGCGCACCTCACCTGTCCGTCACCCCAATGCGCAGCTCACCTGTCCATCATCCCAATCCGCACCTCACCTGTCCGTCTCCCCAATGCGCACCTCTCCGTCACCCCAATGCGCAGCTCACCTGTCCATCATCCCAATGCGCATCTCACCTGTCCATCATCCCAATGCGCAGCTCACCTGTCCATCATCCCAATCCGCACCTTACCCGTCCATCACCCCAATGCGCACCTCACCTGTCCGTCATCCCAATGCGCAGCTCACCTGTCCGTCACCCCAATCTGCAGCTCACCTGTCCATCATCCCAATCCGCACCTCACCTGTCCGTCACCCCAATGCGCACCTTACCTGTCCATCACCCCAATGCGCAGCTCACCTGTCCGTCACCCCAATGCGCAGCTCACCTGTCCGTCACCCCAATGCGCAGCTCACCTGTCCTTCATCCCAATCCGCACCTCACCTGTCCGTCACCCCAATGCGCAGCTCACCTGTCCGTCACCCCAATGCGCAGCTCACCTGTCCGTCACCCCAATGCGCAGCTCACCTGTCCATCATCCCAATCCGCACCTCACCTGTCCGTCACCCCAATGCGCAGCTCACCTGTCCGTCACCCCAATGCGCAGCTCACCTGTCCGTCACCCCAATGCGCAGCTCACCTGTCCGTCACCCCAATGCGCAGCTCACCTGTCCGTCACCCCAATGCGCAGCTCACCTGTCCATCATCCCAATCCGCACCTTACCTGTCCGTCATCCCAATGCGCACCTCACCTGTCCGTCACCCCAATGCGCACCTCACCTGTCCGTCACCCCAATGCGCACCTCACCTGTCCGTCACCCCACTGCGCACCTCATCTGTCCGTCACCCCACTGCGCACCTCACCTGTCCGTCACCCCAATGTGCACCTCACCTGTCCATCATCCCAATCCGCACCTTACCTGTCCATCACCCCAATGCGCACCTCACCTGTCCATCATCCCAATCCGCACCTCACCTGTCCGTCACCCCAATGCGCAGCTCACCTGCCCGTCACCCCAATGCGCAGCTCACCTGCCCGTCACCCCAATGCGCAGCTCACCTGCCCGTCACCCCAATGCGCAGCTCACCTGTCCGTCACCCCAATGCGCAGCTCACCTGTCCGTCACCCCAATGCGCACCTCACCTGTCCGTCACCCCAATGCGCACCTCACCTGTCCGTCACCCCAATCCGCAGTTCACCTCTCCGTCACCCCAATGCGCAGCTCACCTGTCCGTCACCCCAATGCGCACCTCACCTGTCCGTCACCCCAATCCGCACCTCACCTGTCCATCACCCCAATCCGCAGCTCACCTGGCATCATTTTAAACTACACATCACCGATCAGTTATTTCAAGCTTCACCTTTTTTCACTTATCTCAGTCTGTAGCTCACCGATGCACTATAACACCCTGTCACCTTTCTGTCCTCACAATTTGCACCTTTTCCCTTCAAACTGTCTCCCTGCTACTTTCTCTTTCTCCCTGGATTAACCACTCAATCACCTCATATTTGTTGCTACCTAACTGTCAGCTCCCTGCCCCACACCAGTGTCTTCACAATCTCTGACATCTGTGCCTATCAGTTCTGCTCCACTCCCTCTCAGCCTGCATCACATTATAGTACTGTATAATCTCTCCCACTCACAACCTTAACTCATACATAGTCTCTAGTGGTTCTAGCTGCTTCACCCTCATTTCCCTGCTTAACCACTGACCAAAGATTAAACTCTTTATGTAAATTGTTACACCCCAATATTGTGGTACCTGTCACTACTACTCTCCGTCTGTCTCTATCTTCTCCTTATCCTTCCATTGATTGTCTACTATTAATCCGCTTAATATCTCCACTGCCTGCTGCAGAATTGTCCCTCTCTGGTTTCCTGACTTTGCATTAATTAGCTGCGTTTCTCCCTAATTGCTTAACTGTCAATATCTATCCCTAATTCACTCACTCTGTCCCTGTCTCCACTGAGGTACCCTCCAATCCTTTACTCACTCTGTCCCTCCCACCACTCACGTTTCCCTCCAATCCTTTACTCACTCTGTCCCTCCCACCACTCACGTTTCCCTCCAATCCTTCACTCACTCTGTCCCTGTCACTACTCACGTTTCCCTCCAATCCTTTACTCACTCTGTCCCTCCCACTACTCACGTTTCCCTCCAATCCTTTACTCACTCTGTCCCTGTCACTACTCACGTTTCCCTCCAATCCTTTACTCACTCTGTCCCTGTCACTACTCACGTTTCCCTCCAATCCTTCACTCACTCTGTCCCTGTCACTACTCACGTTTCCCTCCAATCCTTTACTCACTCTGTCCCTCCCACCACTCACGTTTCCCTCCAATCCTTCACTCACTCGGTCCCTCGCACCACTCACGTTTCCCTCCAATCCTTTACTCACTCTGTCCCTCCCACCACTCACGTTTCCCTCCAATCCTTTACTCACTCGGTCCCTCGCACCACTCACGTTTCCCTCCAATCCTTTACTCACTCTGTCCCTCCCACCACTCACGTTTCCCTCCAATCCTTTACTCACTCTGTCCCTGTCACTACTCACGTTTCCCTCCAATCCTTTACTCACTCTGTCCCTCCCACCACTCACGTTTCCCTCCAATCCTTTACTCACTCTGTCCCTCCCACCACTCACGTTTCCCTCCAATCCTTCACTCACTCTGTCCCTGTCACTACTCACGTTTCCCTCCAATCCTTTACTCACTCGGTCCCTCGCACCACTCACGTTTCCCTCCAATCCTTTACTCACTCTGTCCCTCCCACCACTCACGTTTCCCTCCAATCCTTTACTCACTCTGTCCCTGTCACTACTCACGTTTCCCTCCAATCCTTTACTCACTCTGTCCCTCCCACCACTCACGTTTCCCTCCAATCCTTTACTCACTCTGTCCCTCCCACCACTCGCGTTTCCCTCCAATCCTTTACTCACTCTGTCCCTCCCACCACTCACGTTTCCCCCCAATCCTTCACTCACTCTGTCCCTCCCACCACTCACGTTTGCCTCCAATCCTTCACTCACTTTGTCCCTGTCTCCACTGAGGTACCCTCCAATCTTTTACTCACTCTGTCCCTCCCACTACTCACGTTTCCCTCCAATCCACTCACTCTGTCCCTCCCACTACTCACGTTTCCCTCCAATCTTTTACTCACTCTGTCCCTGTCTCCACTTATGTACCCTCCAATCCTTTACTCACTCTGTCCCTGCCACCACTTACGTTTCCTCCCAATCCTTCACTCACTCTGTCCCTGCCACTACTCAATGTTTCCCCCCAATCCTTTACTCACTCTGTCCCTGCCACTACTCAATGTTTCCCCCCAATCCTTTACTCACTCTGTCCCTGCCACTACTCAATGTTTCCCCCCAATCAGTTACTCACTCTGTCCCTGCCACTACTCAATGTTTCCCCCCAATCAGTCACTCACTCTGTCTCTGCCACCACTCACGTCTACCCAAATCCTATACATGTGCCCATTCCTCTGTACTCTATGACAGACCAGAGCCTCACTGTGTTCATCCCTGTAAGTCTTCCATCAGAACCTCCCCCGCATCTCATCCTCCTTCCTGCCTCTGTCTGTATAGCTGCAGTATTCATTCATTTTACCCCTGTAAGCATACTGCACCAATCACCTCCCTGGTACCTCCTTCATCACACCTGCAGCTTCTGTCCTGGGGGAAGATTACGTATTTGGTAGGGGTTACAGAGAGCAGAGGGGGGAATAGTCCAATGCGTTAAGTAGCTTGGTGGGTTATAGGAATGGGCACAGGATTAATGCAAGTTTTATGGAGTGTGAATTTTTGGGAGATTTGTATGGGTCTACACATGTACCAGTATATAGATATATATATACATGTTGTACAGGTTCTGTACATGGTATGTTTTATACACTCTTATGCATGTACCAGTAATTAGATATATAGATGTATAGGTTATATACATGGTATGTTTTATACACTGTTACTCATGTACCAGTATATAGATGTACAGGTTACTCTCTCTTCCTACTATGCCTCCCCGCTCTCACTCCATACCCATACTCTCCCCCCGCCACACCTCTCTCGTTCCTCCCCGCGCGCTGCTCATCTTGCTAACCTTATCCCCATCCCCCCCCCTCTCCTCTCCCTCTTTCTCCTGTGCCCTCTGGAATGCCAGATCCGTCCGCAACAAGCTGACTGCTGTCCACGACCTCTTTCTATCCAGCTCCTTTAACCTTCTTGCCATTACTGAAACCTGGCTCTCCGACTCTGACACTGCCTCCCCCGCTGCCCTCTCCTATGGTGGCCTCTCCTTCACCCACTCCGCCAGACCTGGTGCCCGCCCAGGCGGTGGAGTGGGCCTCCTCCTTTCCTCCACCTGTACTTTTCGTGTCATTCCCCCTGAACCCTCCCTCTCCTTCTCCTCCTTCGAAGCCCACTCCATCCGCCTCTTCTACCCCATCCACCTCCACGTCACTGTCATCTACCGCCCCCCTGGCCCCACCTCCCTCTTCCTTGACAACTTTGCTGCCTGGCTTCCTCACCACCTCTCCTCCGACCTCCCCTCAATCATTCTTGGTGACTTTAACTTCCCCATCGACAACCCCACCGACCCTGCTTCCAGCAAACTGCTCACCCTCTCTTCCTCTCTTGGTCTCACCCAATGGACCTCCTCCTCTACCCACTGCCTTGGTCACTCTCTTGATCTTGTCTTCTTCTACCTTTGTAATCTCTCTGACTTCTCCATCTCTCCCTTTCCTCTATCTGACCACCATCTCCTCTCCTTCTCCCTCACCTCTTCTCCTGCTCTCCTCCCCATGCCCAAACCTACTCTGTCCATACGCAACCTTCGACGCTCTCGACCCTGTCTCTCTGTCCTCCTCTCTCGATACCCTCCTTTCTCCCCTTTCCTCCCAGGCCTGCCCCAACCAGGCGGTCTCCCTCTACAATCAAACCCTCACCTCTGGATGCAGTCACCCTGCCCACTCCGTCCATCCCCGCTGCTCCAAACCCCAACCCTGGCACTCCAAATTTACCCGCTTCCTCCAAAAATGCTCCCGTACCGCCGAACATCACTGGAGAAAATCTCGCTCCCTGGCTGACTTCCTCCACTTTAAATTCATCCTTTCATCCTACAGCTCTGCCTTCTCTCTCGCCAAACAATCTTTCTTTAAATCCCTCATATCTTCCCAGTCCTCTAACCCCCGCCGCCTCTTCGCCACCTTCAGCACTCTCCTGGCCCCCTCCCCTCCCCCCACCCCCTCCTCCCTGACTGCCTCCGACTTCGCCTCCTTTTTCTCCTCTAAAATTGAGGCCATCCGACTTGAAATCTCCTCCTCCACTCTCTCTTCTACCCCTCCCACTCTTCCGTCCTTCCCCCCTAAACACCTTCCCCTCCACTCCTTCCGCCCCACCACGGGCGAGAAAGTCCACTCTCTCATTTCTTCCTCCCCCCCCTACTACCTGTCCCCTGGATCCCATCCTCTCCCACCTTCTTCGCTCCCTTTCACCTACCACCTGCTCTCACCTCGCTCACCTCTTTAATCTCTCCCTCTCCTCCGGCATCTTCCCCTCCTCCTTCAAACATGCTCTCGTATCCCCCATTCTTAAGAAGTCTAATCTTGACCCCACTTCTCTCTCGAACTATCGCCCCATATCTCTTCTCCCCTTTGCCTCCAAAATTCTCGAAAGGCTCGTCTGCAGACGTCTAACCTCCTACCTTTCTGAACACTCCCTCCTTGATCCTCTCCAGTCTGGTTTCCGCCCCCTTCACTCCACTGAAACTGCCCTGGCTAAAGTCACCAATGACCTCCTCTCTGCTAAAGCCAGGGGTCACTTCTACCTTCTCATCCTCCTTGACCTCTCTGCAGCCTTCGAAACCATTGACCACCCCCTCCTCCTCCACACCCTCCAGTCTCTCGGCCTCTCTGGTCCTGTCCTGTCCTGGTTTACCTCTTACCTCGCTGACCGATCCTTCTCTGTCACCACCACTGAGTCTCTCTCCCCCCCGTCCACCCTTCCTGTCGGGTTCCCCCAGGGCTCTGTTCTGGACCCCTTACTCTTCTCTCTATACACCTCCTCCCTGGGTGAACTCATCAGCTCCTTCAGCTTCAACTACCACCTTTACGTTGACGACACTCAACTATACCTCTCCTCTCCTGATCTCTCTCCCTCCCTCCTCTCTAGGGTGTCCGCCTGCCTCTCTGCCATCTCCTCCTGGATGTCCTCTCGATTCCTCAAACTCAACCTCGCCAAAACCGAGCTGATAGTTTTTCCTCCCCCCCATACCTCATCCCCTGTCGACCTCTCCATTACTGTTGACAACTCCTCTGTCCCCCAACTTCGCTGCCTTGGTGTCACCCTCGACTCCTCTCTCTCCTTTGGCCCCCATATCCTCTCTCTTGCTAAATCCTGCCGCTTCCAGCTGCGTAACATCGCTCGCATCCGGCCCTTCCTCTCCCAAGATGCCACCAAATGCCTTATTCACTCTCTGATCATCTCCCGCTTGGACTACTGCAACCTCCTCCTTACTGGCCTCCCCCTCTCTCATCTCGCTCCCCTTCGATCTGTACTTAACGCAGCCGCTAGGCTTATCTTCCTTTCTCGCCGCTCCTCTTCTGTCTCCCCCCTCTACCAATCCCTCCACTGGCTCCCCTTCCACTACAGAACTCTGTTCAAGCTCCTCACTCCTACATACAAGGCCCCCGCCAACGCCACTGCACCCTACATCTCCACACTCCTATCTATTCACACTCCATCCCGTCCTCTCCAATCTGCCAATGACCGTCGCCTATCTTCCCCCCTCATCACCTCCTCCCACACGCATATCCAAGACTTTGCCCGCGCTGCCCCCCTCCACTGGAACAAGCTCCCTCCCTCCATCAGGACTTCCCCTAACCTGTCCAGTTTCAAACGGGCTTTAAAAACCCACCTTTTTCTTAAAGCCTTTCAGTCTCCCACTTAACTACCTACCTTATCCTCTGCCTCTCCCCCTTCTTTCCCCTTCCCTGCCTCCGTCCCTCTACTCTCCCTCTCTCCCCTGCGTTTCTCCATCTGTCCACCCCTCCCCTTAGATTGTACGCTCCTCTGAGCAGGGCCATCTCTCCTCCTGTTTCCACCACTTCTAACTCTGCTCTCCAGCTACTTTGCCCTCCTCCTCGAGGGCCCTCCTCCCCCCGTCCCCTCTGGGGGTCTCCCTGTCTTCTGCGCCCTCCTTTTGGGCCCCGTCATTTGCGGATACTCCCCCCGCCCTCACTAGCTGTGCATTGAGCTTACTGAGTTACTGTGCTTTATGTTTACTGTACTGTGCTGTCTCACCTTGTATTGTAATTTGTTTTTGTCCCTGTACGGCGCCACGGACACCTTGTGGCGCCCTATAAATAAAAATTAATAATAATAATAATAATATATATATGGTATGTTTTATGCACTCTTACGCATGTATCAGTATATAGATATATAGATGTACAGGTTATATACATGGTATGTTTTATACACTGTTACTCATGTACCAGTATATAGATGTACAGGTTATATACATGGTATGTTTTATACACTCTTACGCATGTACCAGTATATAGATATATAGACGTACAGGTTCTGTACATGGTATGTTTTATACACTGTTACTCATGTACCAGTATATAGATGTACAGGTTATATACATGGTATGTTTTAAACACTGTTGCACATGTACCAGTATATAGATATATAGACATACAGGTTCTGTACACGGTATGTTTTATACACTAATCTGTAACTCTTGTGATTTTGTGGGTGCACAGGTATTTATGGAATAATATAGATTCTGTGTGGACATTGTGTGCACAACGTGGGTTGGTTATTAATTCCTTGACACCAGGAATTACAAGTGTTAGGCTGGCATGCATGGTTTAAGCTTTTAATGTGAAAGCTATCGCTTCATTTATAATAGAATGCATTAGCTGGTTAAGTTCAATCAATATCAGCCGATATAGAGCTATTATAACCTGCTTTATACAGATGGATTGGTTTTGTTACAGACATGGAATCTGTATTTATTTGTCTATGGTAATATTTCCACTAGACAGTAATGGTGGTGTGAGCCCTTTCAGAGTACATACTTTATAATACTTGTGAAGTACGTGTGAAAGGGAATACACAATATTTTATGTTATAAGCGCATTTTTTTAAATCTGGAATGGTAAATGCCCAAATCCAACTTTTACAAGGACGCGTCTTAACAGACTTGTGTTTTACATCACATTACATATGAAACCTAATGCAGAAATATTATCCTGTCATAACAAATACACATGTTCTACAGCGCATATATTTATCAAATATACACCTGTACACACATGTGAAAGAGCTGTGATCTGAACAGTGTGTCTGTTTAAATATGCCACTTTTATTACTGTTCTAGTTAAAGATTAACCCATATACATGTTAGTGTCTAAAGTTGGTGCTTTTAGTAATTACAAACTGCACAGTACCACTTCTCTTGTTACGCATGCCAATTATCATCCTGTGTAAACTGCACAGTACCACTTCTCTTGTTACGCATGCCAATTATCATCCTGTGTAAACTGCACAGTACCACTTCTCTTGTTATATATGCTGAATGTCATACTTTGTGTAACTCCTCACCTAGGGTGTGTGTACTAGTATTGTGTGTCCTGTCTGCAGATGGACCCATTACCTTGTATTCAGTTTTGCGCTGTGCCTCCACCTGTAGGCTCTTCGTGGGGTAGTGATCTGGCGTTAGAAACACCAGAGAGAGACCAAAGAGCCCTCCGCTCCTTACACTGGGCCACAGGAGCACACAAAGGAAATATTATCACACCAAATTGGTCTTTAGAATTTTATATAAAAAATAACTATTAAAGTGTGAACAATATGATCACCTAAATATAACAAAATGTATACTACTACATTTGATATAATAACACCAAAAACAAATCTCTCCGGCCTATTATAAAGTAGAGGTAGCTCTATTACCACTTATATCATACTTGCTAGACTAAATCTATTGATAACAATCTATATACAGATAACAATCTATGGACACCTAAAATATCTATACATTCCTGAAGAAGTAAAGCATATGTATCTATATGATTATGCACCTTTATCATAGGGCAGTTTGAATATAGGCCCTTTCTTCTTTCAGCTCCAGCATAAAGTGATTTGCAGCCTGAAGTGCCAGACAATGTCCCAATCCATTTAACAGACTACAATTCCCTACAATAACTATATATATAAAAATATTGGCTTTTCTCGGTTAAATCACACTCTCACTTGTGCCTGTTTGAATTTTTGGGCTTTGGTAACATCCACAATAATGACAGTTTCCCTTCCTCCAGTTCTTTACTGACTTTCTTTAGGAGACATAGCAACCGGTGACATCCATTTAATAGTCTCTTTGCCAAATAAATTATCTCTAATTTGTAAATATTGCATGAATAACTGGACACTTTCACATCTTTCTCTTGATATGAATCAGTCCAATCACCCTATCTAACTATCCCTATCCTCACCCTTGTAAAAATAATATACCAGTCCTGCAAAAGGGTGGAAGTTAACCCCACCACAACACTATCTAACACATATGGCTCAGTCCAATCACATAAACAATGTAAGAAACATTGGTTCTTATCAGACTTTCTCTCTCTCTTTGCTCCTCAGTCCAGCTTATAGGGCCTCCTGTTATGGCACCTGCCTCTGTCTATACAACGCTGGTCTCTCTCATCACCGCCTTAGCACTTGCTCAGTTCTGTCTCCTCCGCTGGTCCTCCCCTGCTCTTTCCCTGCTCCTCTCATGCTCCTCTCCTCCCCTGCTCATTTCCTGCTCCTCTCCTCCCCTGATTCTCTCCTCTCCTCGCCTGCTCCTCCCCTGCTCCTCTCCTCCCCTGATTCTCCCCTGCTCCTCTCCTCCCCTGCTCCTCTCCTCCCATGCTCCTCTCCTGCTCCTCTCCTCCCCTGATTCTCTCCTCCCCTGCTCCTCTCCTCCCCTGATCCTCCCCTGCTCCTCTCCTCCCCTGATCCTCCCCTGCTCCTCTCCTCCCCTGCTCCTCTCCTCCCCTGCTCCTCTCCTCCCCTGCTCCTCTCCTCCCCTGCTCCTCTCCTCCCCTACTCCTCTCCTCTCCTGCTCCTCTCTTGCTCCTTGTCCTCCTCTTTCAACTGCTTCCTCTCCTAGAATCTTTAACTGATGGTTTTCAGCTGCTTCTTAGTCAGCTCCTCTTCCCCACTGCATGCTGGGAGATACTGTTCTCTGTCTGCAGGGGACGTATGTAAAGTGCCTGTGCAGCCTGCTCGGGCTATACTTGTTCTCTTTTTCCATAATCTCAATAGTTCCTTTTTGTTTTTATGAACAAGTGTTCTAGCTTATAATCACATAATATATCTTTATACAGACCCAGCTACTAGACTCTAATAAACTGCACATAATGAACTACACCTAGGCACATGCATTACCCTTTATTATGTATCTGTGCATAATGGGCATATCAATGTATTATGTGTCATTGCATTTTCTTGCCTTGGAGCAGGTAAAATGCTGCATTGACAGTCTGGGTGAATATGCACATATGTGCTAAAGGTAAATGCTATCTATTTCTTAATTATTGGCCCTGATTGACAATAAAATGAAGATAATTGTTGTTATTTCACTTCTGCTTTATGTTTTAAATACAACCCTTACAAGTGGTGTTTGAGTGTATGTTGTGTAATAAATAAATTAGTAGGATGGAACAGGACTGACTCCAAAAACAAACTAGTAGGCTAATTGGCTGCTAGCAAACCTGACCCCAGTCTGTGTGTGTGTGTGTGTGTGTGTGTTAGGAAATTTACATTGTAAGCTCCAATGGGGCAGGGACTGATGTGAGTGAGTTCTCTGTACAGCGCTGTGGAATCAGTGGTGCTATATAAATAAATGGTGATGATGATGACTGTACAGGTTTAAAAAGGTACAGTTGAATTCCTGCTATAGGTAGGTGCTGTATTCCAACCATAAGGCAGCAGAACAAATAGTTACATAGCCAAAATATCCCATAGCTTACAGCATGTGGCAATTCGTTGTGCAGTTAATATAATAATTTATACAATTTTTTTCCTCCACTATCACAATAAACCATACTTGCCTACGCTCCCTGACTCCAGAATTTTGGGGAGTTCTCCTGGATTCCATATCACTTTCTTTTAAACTGTGTGGGTGCATGATGACGGAATTCTATACATGCGATCGTCAGACACTTGTCCCTCGCTTCCAGGATCTTCCACAGGGTAGATCTGCAATAAATTAATTAATTCAGATAGAAAATTTAAGCAACAAATTTAGTAAAATATGAAGGACATGTACAAGCCAGTGAATAAAAGTTATCTGATGGTGGAAAGCCTCTTAAAACAGACGTCCCAATACATGTTGATAGATTGTTACAGTTTCTTAACACTTTCTCCTCAGATCTTTGGGGATGAATCTGTTTATAAATTATTTATCCTGCTACATCCATGAGTAGTGCAGGGTTTACTCTAGGGTTAGATCATAAGACAGAACTACCCTGATAACAGACGCTCCCAAAGAAGTCCAGGTTTCTCCAATAATTGCTGAGTTTGAACTTATGATACTTTAATGCAAAAAGGATTGATCAAGCCAGTATGCATTATATTTCTCTTAGCTTTTCCGACTTTTATCTGCACCAGATTGCAAATCATTCTTTTACTCCAAAGAACCTGTACAAATATTTATGTAAACTATCTGTCATTGGCTTTTAAAACTAATACAGAGTATAATAAATGGGGAGGATATTATGTGTGATTGTACAGATGGGAAGCTTTGTTACCGGCCCCTTATTATGGGGTTATACTATGTGTGACTGTACAGATGGGAAGCTTTGTTACCGGCCCCTTATTATGGGGTTATACTATGTGTGACTGTACGAATGGGAAGCTTTGTTACCGGCCCCTTATTATGGGGTAATACTATGTGTGACTGTACGGATGGGAAGCTTTGTTACCGGCCCCTTATTATGGGGTTATACTATGTGTGACTGTACGGATGGGAAGCTTTGTTACCGGCCCCATATTATGGGGTTATACTATATGTGACTGTACGGATGGGAAGCTTTGTTACCGGCCTCTTATTATGGGGTTATACTGTGTGTGACTGTACGGATGGGAAGCTTTGTTACCGGCCCCTTATTATGGGGTTATACTATATGTGACTGTACGGATGGGAAGCTTTGTTACCGGCCCCTTATTATGGGGTTATACTGTGTGTGACTGTACGGATGGGAAGCTTTGTTACCGGCCCCTTATTATGGGGTAATACTACGTGTGACTGTACGAATGGGAAGCTTTGTTATCGGCCAATTATTATGGGGTTATACTATGTGTGATTGTACAGATGGGAAGCTTTGTTACCGGCCCCTTATTATGGGGTTATACTATGTGTGACTGTACAGATGGGAAGCTTTGTTACCGGCCCCTTATTATGGGGTTATACTATGTGTGACTGTACAGATGGGAAGCTTTGTTACCGGCCCCTTATTATGGGGTTATACTATGTGTGACTGTACGAATGGGAAGCTTTGTTACCGGCCCCTTATTATGGGGTAATACTATGTGTGACTGTACGGATGGGAAGCTTTGTTACCGGCCCCTTATTATGGGGTTATACTATGTGTGACTGTACGGATGGGAAGCTTTGTTACCGGCCCCATATTATGGGGTTATACTATATGTGACTGTACGGATGGGAAGCTTTGTTACCGGCCCCTTATTATGGGGTTATACTATATGTGACTGTACGGATGGGAAGCTTTGTTACCGGCCCCTTATTATGGGGTTATACTGTGTGTGACTGTACGGATGGGAAGCTTTGTTACCGGCCCCTTATTATGGGGTTATACTATATGTGACTGTACGGATGGGAAGCTTTGTTACCGGCCCCATATTATGGGGTTATACTGTGTGTGACTGTACGGATGGGAAGCTTTGTTACCGGCCCCTTATTATGGGGTTATACTGTGTGTGACTGTACAGATGGGAAGCTTTGTTACCGGCCCCTTATTATGGGGTTATACTGTGTGTGACTGTACGGATGGGAAGCTTTGTTACCGGCCCCTTATTATGGGGTTATACTGTGTGTGACTGTACGGATGGGAAGCTTTGTTACCGGCCCCTTATTATGGGGTAATACTATGTGTGACTGTACGAATGGGAAGCTTTGTTACCGGCCCCTTATTATGGGGTTATACTATGTGTGACTGTACGAATGGGAAGCTTTGTTATCGGCCCCTTATTATGGGGTTATACTATGTGTGACTGTACGAATGGGAAGCTTTGTTATCGGCCCCTTATTATGGGGTTATACTGTGTGTGACTGTACGGATGGGAAGCTTTGTTATCGGCCCCTTATTATGGGGTTATACTGTGTGTGACTGTACGGATGGGAAGCTTTGTTATCGGCCCCTTATTATGGGGTTATACTATGTGTGACTGTACGGATGGGAAGCTTTGTTACCGGCCCCTTATTATGGGGTTATACTATGTGTGACTGTACGAATGGGAAGCTTTGTTACCGGCCCCTTATTATGGGGTTATACTATGTGTGACTGCACGAATGGGAAGCTTTGTTACCGGCCCCTTATTATGGGGTTATACTATGTGTGACTGTACGAATGGGAAGCTTTGTTACCGGCCCCTTATTATGGGGTTATACTATGTGTGACTGTACAGATGGGAAGCTTTGTTACCGGCCCCTTATTATGGGGTTATACTATGTGTGACTGTACGAATGGGAAGCTTTGTTATCGGCCCCTTATTATGGGGTTATACTATGTGTGACTGTACGAATGGGAAGCTTTGTTACCGGCCCCTTATTATGGGGTTATACTACGTGTGACTGTACGGATGGGAAGTTTTGTTATCGGCCCCTTATTATTGGGTTATACTATGTGTGACTGTACGGATGGGAAGCTTTGTTACCGGCCCCTTATTATGGGGTTATACTATGTGTGACTGTACGAATGGGAAGCTTTGTTATCGGCCCCTTATTATGGGGTTATACTATGTGTGACTGTACGGATGGGAAGCTTTGTTACCGGCCCCTTATTATGGGGTTATACTATGTGTGACTGTACAGATGGGAAGCTTTGTTACCGGCCCCTTATTATGGGGTTATACTATGTGTGACTGTACGAATGGGAAGCTTTGTTATCGGCCCCTTATTATGGGGTTATACTATGTGTGACTGTACGAATGGGAAGCTTTGTTATCGGCCCCTTATTATGGGGTTATACTATGTGTGACTGTACGAATGGGAAGCTTTGTTATCGGCCCCTTATTATGGGGTTATACTATGTGTGACTGTACGGATGGGAAGCTTTGTTATCGGCCCCTTATTATGGGGTTATACTATGTGTGACTGTACGGATGGGAAGCTTTGTTACCGGCCCCTTATTATGGGGTTATACTATGTGTGACTGTACAGATGGGAAGCTTTGTTACCGGCCCCTTATTATGGGGTTATACTATGTGTGACTGTACGGATGGGAAGCTTTGTTACCGGCCCCTTATTATGGGGTTATACTATGTGTGACTGTACGAATGGGAAGCTTTGTTACCGGCCCCTTATTATGGGGTTATACTATGTGTGACTGTACGAATGGGAAGCTTTGTTATCGGCCCCTTATTATGGGGTTATACTATGTGTGACTGTACGGATGGGAAGCTTTGTTATCGGCCCCTTATTATGGGGTTATACTATGTGTGACTGTACGGATGGGAAGCTTTGTTACCGGCCCCATATTATGGGGTTATACTGTGTGTGACTGTACGGATGGAAAGCTTTGTTACCGGCCCCTTATTATGGGGTTATACTGTGTGTGACTGTACAGATGGGAAGCTTTGTTACCGGCCCCTTATTATGGGGTTATACTGTGTGTGACTGTACGGATGGGAAGCTTTGTTACCGGCCCCTTATTATGGGGTTATACTGTGTGTGACTGTACGGATGGGAAGCTTTGTTACCGGCCCCTTATTATGGGGTAATACTATGTGTGACTGTACGGATGGGAAGCTTTGTTATCGGCCCCATATTATGGGGTTATACTATGTGTGACTGTACGGATGGGAAGCTTTGTTACCGGCCCCTTATTATGGGGTTATACTGTGTGTGACTGTAAGGATGGGAAGCTTTGTTACCGGCCCCTTATTATGGGGTAATACTATGTGTGACTGTACGGATGGGAAGCTTTGTTATCGGCCCCTTATTATGGGGTTATACTATGTGTGACTGTACGGATGGGAAGCTTTGTTACCGGCCCCTTATTATGGGGTTATACTATGTGTGACTGTACGAATGGGAAGCTTTGTTATCGGCCCCTTATTATGGGGTTATACTATGTGTGACTGTACGAATGGGAAGCTTTGTTACCGGCCCCTTATTATGGGGTTATACTATGTGTGACTGTACAGATGGGAAGCTTTGTTACCGGCCCCTTATTATGGGGTTATACTACGTGTGACTGTACGGATGGGAAGCTTTGTTACCGGCCCCTTATTATGGGGTTATACTATGTGTGACTGTACGGATGGGAAGCTTTGTTATCGGCCCCATATTATGGGGTTATACTGTGTGTGACTGTACGGATGGGAAGCTTTGTTACCGGCCCCTTATTATGGGGTAATACTATGTGTGACTGTACAGATGGGAAGCTTTGTTATCGGCCCCATATTATGGGGTTATACTGTGTGTGACTGTACGGATGGGAAGCTTTGTTACCGGCCCCTTATTATGGGGTTATACTGTGTGTGACTGTACGGATGGGAAGCTTTGTTACCGGCCCCTTATTATGGGGTAATACTATGTGTGACTGTACGGATGGGAAGCTTTGTTACCGGCCCCTTATTATGGGGTTATACTATGTGTGACTGTACGGATGGGAAGCTTTGTTACCGGCCCCTTGTTATGGGGTTATACTATGTGTGACTGTACAGATGGGAAGCATTGTTACCGGCCCCTTATTATGGGGTTATACTATGTGTGACTGTACGGATGGGAAGCTTTGTTACCGGCCCCTTATTATGGGGTTATACTATGTGTGACTGTACGGATGGGAAGCTTTGTTACCGGCCCCTAATTATGGGGTTATACTATGTGTGACTGTACGAATGGGAAGCTTTGTTACCGGCCCCTTATTATGGGGTTATACTATGTGTGACTGTACGAATGGGAAGCTTTGTTATCGGCCCCTTATTATGGGGTTATACTATGTGTGACTGTACGAATGGGAAGCTTTGTTATCGGCCCCTTATTATGGGGTTATACTGTGTGTGACTGTACGGATGGGAAGCTTTGTTACCGGCCCCTTATTATGGGGTTATACTATGTGTGACTGTACGGATGGGAAGCATTGTTACCGGCCCCTTAATGCTCTGTAAGCCGGTTTTAAGTGTGAAAGTCTCTGCAGAATTAAATACTTTTTCTTTCTTATATTAGAAGACTTAATGTAATTAGCAGACATCTGCCTCACTATAAATTAAGTCACCCATTTCCCTCTGATTTGAAAGTAACATATGTACAGAGAATTAATGGAAATGATCCAGTAACTACAATGTGAGAGAGAAGTTGGTAAGTTAGGAGCAGTCAGATGGTGCAGGGCAGACAAGAAATCATTATATGTTGTAACTATTCCACATCGGTAAGGGTCAGTAAACCCACCAGCTTGTTGCTGGCTGATGAGGAGGACACGGTTATCTTCTTGTGTAAGATGGACAGCGGGCGTCAGAGAACGGATACAAGACATGTATATGTCAGTGTCAGCATTTAGTATTAAGAAGTGTTGTAGCTACTTCTATGTAACACACAATATATTTTGGTCTTTGTAGCTGAAATTGGTTCTTTTATTATACTATGCAAAACATACAATTATATTGCTAACATCTATTTTAATAATTTAGAGAAACAAGTTGGGCCCTAGACAAATATATCACATCATACATTTTAGAAGATAATGGTATACCTTACGGGCCTCACTAGGAGCAAATCCAGCTGAAAGGAGAAAATTTGCACTTTATGACATCATCATCATCATCACCATTTATTTATATAGCGCCACTAATTCCGCAGCGCTGTAAAGAGAACTCGCTCACATCAGTCCTGCCCCATTGAAGCTTACAGTCTAAATTCACTAACACACACACACACACACAGGTTTATTTGCACACTGAGATTTATGATTGAGCTAGATTGCACCTCTTCTCAACCTGTCTGCACATTAAAAATCATTAGTCTGCTTGTTTGTCTGTCCAGTTATGCATTCGGACATCCATGCAACGATTGGGAGAAAAGCAACGCAAGGTGGTCCAGCTGGATCCTGGTCAGGATATAGGGGGCTTAGGGTACCCGTTGTTGTGGGCAGAACTGTGACCCGGGGAGCCTGTTCTGGGCCTTCCACTGGATGGATTTGGATGACATTTAATATAAAATCAGAATTGACACTGGGCAGCTACCTCATGGGTGTGTTGGAAGAAGTGCTAAGCTGCTAATTATTTTTAAAAGGTTGGCAGTTACATCCAACTCATTGATAACTTAATAACTTGAAGATTTAAACCCAGGCAACACTGGGTACTTAAGCTAATACAATATAACTAAAAACATTCCTCGTACATTCACAGATATATACATACTGTTGTAACAAATCCCATACACTGTTTGCGCACTTATGTTATAAGTAACTTATGTTATATAGATGAGTGCTGGCTATTGGTTAGTTATTTGCCATTCAAGATCTTGAAATGTTGCCTGCAGTGTCCTATAATAGTATTATTGAATATAATTCTGTTGTGCATAGGGGGGAAAAACACACCCCACAAACGCAACTTCAGTTGCACCGTTCAGTTGGGAGATGTAGCTGCCTCTTTATGTTGGAAAATCTGTTTTATAAATGAATGAAGTCTATGAGAAGGGCACAGATAGGGGGCAGCACTGGTTCACAGAAGGTCCCATGTGTGGTGTGATAGATATTACTTGTGGTGGGTATTGATAGTGTGTATTTCTCATATGGTTTGTATGCAGAGGTGTCCTCATATAGGTGACACCCTCTATATTATCTCCTTATGTGTCTGTCTTTACTGGATGCGAGGCTCACGAGGTTGGTGCAGTGACATGTAAATCTGTGTGCACCAGTAAGTGCCAGAGAAATGAAAGTGTGAGTATGGAGTATATTATTTCTCACTTTTTTTGTCGGTATCTGCTGGTCAGTGTTCTATGCCCAACATATAAGGTTTAGCAGTGAAACTGGGCTGTAAATGAGAACAACATTACATTGCATAATTAGCCCCCACCATCTACAGCTCCTATTAAATAACCTTCATCTGCTTATACATTACAAGAATAAGTCCCACATTACATTAGTGGCCCTGAATTGCATTATTAGTCCCTATTCGGTCCAACATTACATTAATAGCCCCCATATTGCATTAACAACTACTAGTCTCCACATTACATTAATAGCTCCCCACTCACATTGTATTCATACCTCACTACCAACACTATACTTACCTGATCTTCACAGCTTTCATGATGTGGGAGGTTCCTCTGTCTGCCTCTTGCTTTGTCTGTAGAGGTGCTGGCCCATAAGGAGGAGATGATCAGCTGGTCCTGACTAACTGTGCACCTTGTCTGTCCAGGAATTATCACTGGTCAGTCCTGATAAGTCCTGGCCAGCCCCGGCCCTCCTCCTCCTATGCAAGCAGGGTGGGTCAATAAGTCTAGGGGCTGGCACAGTGTCCCCCTGGCTGATTGGCCTGTGTGCACTGCACACCCTGCATACATGGTGGTTGTGCTACTGCCCCAAAAAGAGAAAACTTAATCTATTTCTAATCTGGTATACGGTGTATGCCCTGTCGTCACTTCTCCTACTTCATTGTAAAACTATCACCTTCCATACCGCCACTACTACATGTACACTTCCACCACGGAGTGGAGCGATACAATGAATCTCAAAACGTTTCCCGAGTGTCCTTGTTACACACTCAAAATCTTAATGGGAAAAATAGGTGGTGGGAGCTGTCCAAGTGCTGAGTACTAATTGCTGCTTAATTGTAATAAAATGTCAGGAAACCATTCATACTATGTATCTTTATATATAGTGTTACTCACCCCCTATCCAGGGGCTCCCACATTTTGGGGTTCTTCAACCCTTATCCAGGGTCTCCCAGAGTTTGGGAGCGTTCAACACTGCTGGCACCGCACCAAACAAACTCTCTCTGTGTTCATTTCTAATACAGTTGCTGATTGGATTCTGACCCATTGAACTTTTATCCTGTAGTGATAAAAATAGTACCCAGAGAACAGGTCCTGATCTGCCAAATCTGCAGCTGATAAGGAGAATGTGGATATGAAACTAGACCCAGACCCTTGATTTCCTGCCTTTATTTAATATTTAATGTAATCGGTTGTGGGAACTTGGTGATGAATGCTCAGATCACTTGTGTGGAGCTGTGTACAGAGCCAGAATAGTATAAATATGTAGCATTAATTATCCATTAAGCCCAAACTCTGCCAGCGCTCCTCTCTGGGGATCATTGTGCCAGATGCACATTTGTTTAGCAGTGAGAATAGAGACACTGTGCCAGTGCATTGTTAGATTAACCCCTTTCCTATACAATCTATAGACTAACCCAATTATTCTACAGGTTACAGCCTCATCAACAGCTAATGGGCAATATTATCACATCACAGCACTGTAACTGCAGCCAGGGATTATTCCCACTACGGCACTGTAACTGTAGCCAGGGATTATTCCCACTATGGCACTGTAACTGTAGCCAGGGATTATTCCCACTACGGCACTGTAACTGTAGCCAGGGATTATTCCCACTACGGCACTGTAACTGTAGCCAGGGATTATTCCCACTATGGCACTGTAACTGTAGCCAGGGATTATTCCCACTACGGCACTGTAACTGTAGCCAGGGATTATTCCCACTACGGCACTGTAACTGTAGCCAGGGATTATTCCCACTACGGCACTGTAACTGTAGCCAGGGATTATTCCCACTACGGCACTGTAACTGTAGCCAGGGATTATTCCCACTACGGCACTGTAACTGCAGCCATGGATTATTCCCACTACGGCACTGTAACTGCAGCCAGGGATTATTCCCACTACGACACTGTAACTGTAGCCAGGGATTATTCTCACTACGACACTGTAACTGCAGCCAGGGATTATACTCACTACGGCACTGTGCCTGAATAATATCCTCTGACTGTACAGCGCTACAGAATATGTTGGCACTATATAAATAGTAATGTGCAGGAATACAGTAGTCTGTTTATCATAGGTCATTAGAACCATCAGGTCTAGGTTCTCTGTAATGCATAGAGCACAGGTAAATTGCATTTAAACTGGATTGGGAAGGTTTGTACACTTGTAGCTGTATCAGGAATAGAGAAAAGCCCTTTGCTAGGATTGTAAGAGTTGTATAATTTATCTACATAAGATGTTTATTGTATGTAGTGAAAGACACATCTACCACCTCCTTCCATGTTTTATTTAGGGCACTTAGCTGAACACATGTCTACATAATTCACCTTCACCTCTCTGCCTGTATTCCACCTTTTCTGGGTTTGCTTTTTCTGTATGTTGGTTGTATTACAGACAGTCCCGATGTCCCCTCACTCTCAGGATACGTGTAATACAGACAGTCCCGGTGTCCTCTCACTCTCAGGACACATGTATTACAGACAGTCCCGATGTCCTCTCACTCTCAGGACACGTGTAATACAGACAGTACCTGATGTCCTCTCACTCTCAGGACACATGTAATACAGACAGGCCCGGTGTCCCCTCACTCTCAGGACACATGTAATACAGACAGTCCCTGTGTCCCCTCACTCTCAGGACACATGTAATACAGACAGTCCCGGTGTCCTCTCACTCTCAGGACACATGTATTACAGACAGTCCCGGTGTCCCCTCACTCTCAGGACACATGTAATACAGACAGTCCCGGTGTCCCCTCACTCTCAGGACACATGTAATACAGACAGTCCCGGTGTCCTCTCACTCTCGGGACACATGTAATACAGACAGTCCCGGTGTCCCCTCACTCTCAGGACACATGTAATACAGACAGTCCCGGTGTTCTCTCACTCTCAGGACACATGTAATACAGACAGTCCCGTTGTCCTCTCACTCTCAGGACACATGTAATACAGACAGTCCCGGTGTCCTCTCACTCTCAGGACACATGTAATACAGACAGTCCCGGTGTCCTCTCACTCTCAGGACACATGTAATACAGACAGTCCCCGATGTCCCCTCACTCTCAGGACACATGTAATACAGACAGTCCCGGTGTTCTCTCACTCTCAGGACACATGTAATACAGACAGTCCCGGTGTCCCCTCACTCTCAGGACACATGTAATACAGACAGTCCCGGTGTTCTCTCACTCTCAGGACACATGTAATACAGACAGTCCCGGTGTTCTCTCACTCTCAGGACACATGTAATACAGACAGTCCCGGTGTCCCCTCACTCTCAGGACACATGTAATACAGACAGTCCCGGTGTCCCCTCACTCTCAGGACACATGTAATACAGACAGTCCCGGTGTCCCCTCACTCTCAGGACACATGTAATACAGACAGTCCCGGTGTCCCCTCACTCTCAGGACACATGTAATACAGACAGTCCCGGTGTTCTCTCACTCTCAGGACACGTGTAATACAGACAGTCCCGATGTCCCCTCACTCTCAGGATACGTGTAATACAGACAGTCCCGTTGTCCTCTCACTCTCAGGACACATGTAATACAGACAGTCCCGGTGTCCCCTCACTCTCAGGACACATGTATTACAGACAGTCCCGGTGTCCTCTCACTCTCAGGACACATGTAATACAGACAGGCCCGGTGTCCCCTCACTCTCAGGACACATGTAATACAGACAGTCCCGGTGTCCCCTCACTCTCAGGACACATGTAATACAGACAGTCCTGGTGTTCTCTCACTCTCAGGACACATGTAATACAGACAGTCCCGGTGTCCCCTCACTCTCAGGACACATGTAATACAGACAGGCCCGGTGTCCCCTCACTCTCAGGACACATGTAATACAGACAGTCCCGATGTCCCTCACTCTCAGGACACATGTAATACAGACAGTCCCGGTGTCCCCTAACTCTCGAGACACATGTAATACAGACAGTCCCGGTGTCCCCTCACTCTCAGGACACATGTAATACAGACAGTCCCGGAGTCCCCTCACTCTCAGGACACATGTAATACAGACAGTACCTGATGTCCCCTCACTCTCAGGACACATGTAATACAGACAGTCCCGGTGTCCCCTCACTCTCAGGACACATGTAATACAGACAGTACCTGATGTCCCCTCACTCTCAGGACACATGTAATACAGACAGTCCCGGTGCCCCCACACTCTCAGGACACATGTAATACAGACAGTCCCGGTGTCCCCTCACTCTCCGGACATGTGTAATACAGACAGTCCCGGTGTCCCCTCGTTCTCGGGATTAATTGAAGCTATGAAATGGGTAAACCAAGCAGTATTTAGGAGAAAGAAATGCAGCGTTTATTATATTGGACTTTTAGTAATGTGGTCAGAGGTTGGAATTTGATGTAGTGTTTGCACAATGCACCTCTCTGCACACGTAGGTAAGTGTTCACCTTGATGTGCGCTGGGTGGACCAACTATTTACAAAATCAAAGTGATTTGTAATTCTCATCCAGTGTGAATAAAGGACCTGATTCATAAAGGATCTTAAATGAAGAGGTATCTTATTTCGGTCTCCTGGACAAAACCATGTTACAATGTAAGGGGTGCAAACTAGTTTTCTGTTTTGCACATAGGTTAAATACTGACTGTTTTTTCATGTAGCTCACAAATATCAACTTTACATTTCAGTGTACAAATAAGCTATCATGTATTTGTGTGTTACATGAAAAAACAGTCAGTATTTAACTTATGTGCAAAACAGAAAACTAGTTTGCACCCCTTACATTGTAACATGGTTTTGTCCAGGAGACCGAAATAAGATACCTCTTCATTTAAGATCCTTAATGAATCAGGTCCAAGATTCACTATGTGTCTTCTGCAGAGCATCTCCTCACCGATGACTTCTGCAGAGCATCTCCTCACCAATGTCTTCTGCAGAGCATCTCCTCACCAATGTCTTCTGCAGAGCATCTCCTCACCAATGTCTTCTGCAGAGCATCTCCTCACCGATGACTTCTGCAGAGCATCTCTTCACCGATGACTTCTGCAGAGCATCTCCTCACCGATGACTTCTGCAGAGCATCTCTTCACCGATGACTTCTGCAGAGTATCTCTTCACCGATGACTTCTGCAGAGCAGCCACGTTGTCTCTTTATAGCTTTTCTCAAAAATGAAGAAAATATCTAAAGTTCTCTGAGAGGAAGGAAGAAATATTCCAGTGACCCAACAATGACACAAAGGTTACAGAGACTTCCCCTCGGGGAACGAGTCAGAGAAGAAAGACGCTTGTGCCATTTAGACTGAGATTTTATCTGTTCAGAACCTACATCAAGGTGGTCATTTAAAGATCTCTTCACAGCAGATGATCTCAGCTGAGGAAATTCACTGCAGCAACTCATAAAATAAATGCAAAATGCTTCATTCTTCAGGGGAAGGCTGCTCAGACAGTGCTTATAATGGTGCACAGCACTGGGCTGCTCTGTGAAGATGTGTTACAGACACACGTATGTCAAATGTCTTAGATTGTATAAGGGATAGGATGCAGCTTCTCAGACACAAAGAAAGGCATGTTTACTGTGATTGAAATGATTATCTGATGTGACAGGAGACACAACTCTCCTCTCAGTCCTTCGATTTGCAGCTTCTGTCAGTCCGTGTCCTAGTGTCTGTCTGTCTTTTATTGGTGTGTGTTAGTGTCTGTCCATGTGTTAGTGTACAATGTTTATTGGGATGTGTGTTGTGTACAGTGGATGTTGGTGAAGGTTAGTGTACAGTGTAAGGGTGTGTGCATGTGCGGTAGTGTACGTTGGGGTGCATGTGGTGTTAGTGTATGTTGGGGTGCATGTGCATGTGGTGTTAGTGTATGTTGGGGTGCATGTGCATGTGGTGTTAGTGTATATTGGGGTGCATGTGGTGGTAGTGTATGTTGGGGTGCGTGCATGTGGTGGTAGTGTATGTTGGGGTGCATGTGGTGGTAATGTATGTTGGGGTGCATGTGGTGTTAGTGTATATTGGGGTGCATGTGGTGTTAGTGTATGTTGGGGTGCGTGCATGTGGTGTTAGTGTATGTTGGGGTGCGTGCATGTGGTGGTAGTGTATGTTGGGGTGCATGTGCGGTAGTGTACGTTGGGGTGCATTTGGTGTTAGTGTATGTTGGGGTGCATTTGGTGTTAGTGTATGTTGGGGTGCATGTGCATGTGGTGTTAGTGTATGTTGGGGTGCATGTGGTGTTAGTGTATATTGGGGTGCATGTGGTGTTAGTGTATATTGGGGTGCATGTGGTGGTAATGTATGTTGGGGTGCATGTGGTGTTAGTGTATGTTGGGGTGCATGTGGTGTTAGTGTATATTGGGGTGCATGTGGTGTTAGTGTATATTGGGGTGCATGTGGTGGTAATGTATGTTGGGGTGCATGTGGTGTTAGTGTATGTTGGGGTGCGTGCATGTGGTGGTAGTGTATGTTGGGGTGCATGTGGTGGTAGTGTATGTTGGGGTGCATGTGGTGTTAGTGTATGTTGGGGTGCGTGCATGTGGTGGTAGTGTATATTGGGGTGCATGTGGTGGTAGTGTATGTTGGGGTGCATGTGGTGTTAGTGTATGTTGGGGTGCGTGCATGTGGTGTTAGTGTATGTTGGGGTGCGTGCATGTGGTGGTAGTGTATGTTGGGGTGCATGTGGTGGTAGTGTATGTTGGGGTGCATGTGGTGTTAGTGTATTTTGGGGTGCATGTGGTGTTAGTGTATTTTGGGGTGCATGTGGTGTTAGTGTATATTGGGGTGCATGTGGTGTTAGTGTATGTTGGGGTGCGTGCATGTGGTGTTAGTGTATGTTGGGGTGCGTGCATGTGGTGGTAGTGTATGTTGGGGTGCATGTGGTGGTAGTGTATGTTGGGGTGCATGTGGTGTTAGTGTATTTTGGGGTGCATGTGGTGTTAGTGTATTTTGGGGTGGTTTGCGCTCTATTTAGGGCCATCTCTCCTCCTGTTTCCACCACTTCTAACTCTGCTCTCTAGCTACTTTGCCCTCCTCCTCGAGGGCCCTCTTCCCCCCTCTGGGGTTCTCCCTGTCTTCCGCGCCCTCCTTTTGGGCCCCGTCATTTGCGGATACTCCCCCCGCCCTCACTAGCTGTGCATTGAGCTTACTGAGTTACTGTGCTTTATGTTTACTGTACTGTGCTGTCTCACCTTGTATTGTAATTCGTTTTTGTCCCTGTACGGCGCCACGGACACCTTGTGGCGCCCTATAAATAAAAATTAATAATAATAATACTGCTGACGTGAAGGGGTAATAGCGTGTATACTGCTTACGTGAGGGGGTAATAGTGTGTATACTGCTGACGTGAGGGGGTAATAGTGTGTATACTGCTGACGTGAGGGGGTAATAGTGTGTATACTGCTGACGTGAGATGGTAATAGTGTGTATACTGCTGACGTGAAGGGGTAATTGTGTGTATACTGCTGACGTGAAGGGGTAATAGTGTGTATACTGCTGACGTGAGGGGGTAATAGTGTGTATACTGCTGACGTGAAGGGGTAATTGTGTGTATACTGCTGACGTGAGGGGGTAATAGTGTGTATACTGCTGACGTGAGGGGGTAATAGTGTGTATACTGCTGACGTGAGGGGGTAATAGTGTGTATACTGCTGACGTGAGGGGGTAATAGTGTGTATACTGCTGACGTGAGATGGTAATAGTGTGTATACTGCTGACGTGAAGGGGTAATAGTGTGTATACTGCTGACGTGAAGGGGTAATAGTGTGTATACTGCTGACGTGAAGGGGTAATAGTGTGTATACTGCTGACGTGAGATGGTAATAGTGTGTATACTGCTGACGTGAAGGGGTAATAGCGTGTATACTGTTGACGTGAGGGGGTAATAGTGTGTATACTGCTGACGTGAAGGGGTAATAGTGTGTATACTGCTGACGTGAGATGGTAATAGTGTGTATACTGCTGACGTGAAGGGGTAATAGTGTGTATACTGCTGACGTGGAGGGGTAATTGTGTGTATACTGCTGACGTGAGGGGGTAATAGTGTGTATACTGCTGACGTGAGGGGGTAATAGTGTGTATACTGCTGACGTGAGGGGGTAATAGTGTGTATACTGCTGACGTGAGATGGTAATAGTGTGTATACTGCTGACGTGAGGGGGTAATAGTGTGTATACTGCTGACGTGAGGGGGTAATAGTGTGTATACTGCTGACGTGAGGGGGTAATAGTGTGTATACTGCTGACGTGAGGGGGTAATAGTGTGTATACTGCTGACGTGAGGGGGTAATAGTGTGTATACTGTTGACGTGAGGGGGTAATAGTGTGTATACTGCTGACGTGAGATGGTAATAGTGTGTATACTGCTGACGTGAAGGGGTAATAGTGTGTATACTGCTGACGTGAGATGGTAATAGTGTGTATACTGCTGACGTGAAGGGGTAATAGTATGTATACTGTTGACGTGAAGGGGTAATAGTGTGTATACTGCTGACGTGAAGGGGTAATAGTGTGTACTGCTCAGTATTACAATAGGGAGTGAAGTCAGATGTCAGTTTGACTGTGAGTTGGGGGAATGGTATAAAATCTAAGCGTATAAAGACTTTACCAGCATTGTTACAATATTACACAGGTACTTCCATTCTGCTGAGGGGCCACATACTGAAATGCTGGGAGCAAGCAGTACACATACATATCTTTTAATAAGGTGTCACTACAAGCTAATGGCTCCTCACAGCAATAAGTGTCATAGCTGCTGAGAAACTGAGGGGAGATACAGTGAGACTGAGCACATTCCCGTGTGCGGCCGATTCATGGGCGTTAGAGAGGGCGAGAGGAGTGAGGCAGAGAGAAAGAGGCTCAGTTAGAGGCTGAGATAACAATGGAGGTCGTGGAATAGACACAGAATTAACAGAACTGATCCACGTTATTCTCTCCTACACAAGTCGCACAACATTATAAGAGGGCTGGATGGAGTCATTGTCTGGAGCCCAGAGCTTTATGGATGGTGGGATTACTGCGTATTACAATGAACTTGGGGAGAGGATTGTGCTGGATATTTAGTACATGTTGTATTTGTCTACATCAGGGGGTTTGTGAGTCCAGCTGTGTGTTCATGAGACATGATGTGACCTTGGACACCCTCCAAATGACCACTCTTCTACCACATAGGACCCTGTCTTTCCTCTATAATCTCTGTAGACATTGTATTAGTGATCTCACCATTGTGATAACCTTCAACGCAAGCAGAAAACATTGCATTACAATCGTTTAGGAAATTCGATGTCAGAATTGTGGGAGTACTCAGACCCATAAGAGCCTATTTAAGATTTTTTCGGATTTTTGCCCTGTTAACTATAATTTATCATCGCAAAGATGACAGATGATGTTTTGGAGCAATTTATTATGGACGTCATGTCGGGACAGTGCTTCCGATAGCAGCTGTCCCAGCGATTACTTTATTTTCTAATGAAGACTCCGGGTACTGACCCCGGGGTAAATATATTAAGGAGCGATTGTTGCACATCGCCGATATTCAGCGACTTTGACAGCTACATTTAAGATTTGCCTTTAAGCACAATACCATTTTAAATGAAGCTAATTCTAAAAAGGAGAATTGTGCAGATGATACCTAAATGCAAAATACAATTTATTAAATAAACAGATAAATAAACCACCTAAGAAATATGGATACTAAAAACAACCTACATACATATTGCTGTAGTATGGCAACAGAGCCCTGTAGTGTTGCATAAGAAACCAACCAAAATACAAAGAATCATATTCTGGATATCTTCATCAAAAATTAGTCTGTGAGTTATTACATATTGAGTGTCCAATACATCTATCCATTGAGGAATGAGGATATGTAAAGATATATGAATAATCGCCAACCAGTCTTATTTTGCTGACATCCGCGGGAGAATCGGGCATGGAAGGAGTTGTGAAAACCACACACCCCCAAAAGATCGACCGAAGGTATATCCAACAGTGTATTAGTAGTAAATAGTCTCCCGAAAACACTCACCCACCTCAGAAGGGGATAGTAATGAACGTGCCTCTTACCGCATCAGCGGCTCCTGATAGAATGCAGGCTGAGATTTCTCCATGGTGCACACCATCTTCTCAGTCCGGACAGGTGTTAGATAGTTCATCATCATCATCACCATTTATTTATATTGCGCCACTGATTCCGCAGCGCTGTACAGAGAACTCATTCGCATCAGTCCTGCCCCGTTGGAGCTTAGAGTCTAAATTCCCTAACACACACACACATACACAAACAGACAGAGAGAGACTAGGGTCAATTGTGATAGCAGCCAATTAACCTACCAGTATGTTTTTGGAGTGTGGGAGGAAGCCGGAGCACCCGGAGGAAACCCACGCAAACACAGGGGAACATACAAACTCCACACAGATAAGGCCATGGTCGGGAATTGAACTCATGACCCCAGCGCTGTGAGGCAGTAGTGCTAACCACTTAGCCACCGTGCTGCCCCAGAGTTCCTATTTGAGCCAATACATACATTATAGCTCCAAATCAGATTATCGCCACTGTTGTGATCCAGTAAAGATGGTTGGCAAAACAATATGCAACACTCCAGATGTGACGCGTTTCGTCTGCCTGCAGACTTCTCAAGCATTCCCATCTTTAATGGATATTTTATACAATCATAACTCACAGATTAATTTTGATGAGAATATCCAGGATATGATTTTTTGTATTTTGGTTCATTTCTTATGCAACACTGTCTCCATTTATGAAGCTTCAGGGTCTTTTTCCCATACTACAGAAATATGTATGTTGGTTGTTTTTAGTATCCATATTTCTTAGGTGGTTTATTTATCTGTTTATTTAATAAATTGTATTTTGTATTTAGGTTCCATCTACACAATTCTCCTTTTTTGTATTAGTTTGTTATGTATAGTGGAGGACTAACACTGTCTCTATTGAACTGCTGCAATTGATACCTGTTTGATATTATTTTTATTTTGAGTTATAATTAGAAATTCAGTGCCAGAGATTAAGCAGTGTTTTCTTGGTGATTTAAAATGTACCTGTCAAAGTTGCCGAATATCGGTAATTTGCAAAAATCGCTCCTTAATACATTTACATACAATTACCCCCGGAATCTTTACTGTGCATTCGCAACCTAGGATCGCGCATGTGCAAATGCCATTTGTGTTAAACAATACAGGGGAGAGCAGTAAGGTTGCCAGAAAAGATCCTAAGATTCCTCTCCGGCGAAGCTCTTCCCATAGGATTGAATGGAATTAGCCAGCGGGGTCAAGCTTGAAAGAATTGCCTACACCGCAGTGTTATGGGAACTGTTGAAATGTGCGGTTCTTTGCATAATGCAGGAGATATCTCCAATATCTCCTGCATTAGGCATTTCTTACATTCCTATTTTGCTTAAAAGTGCCTTAATCATGTAGAAAAATGTTTATGGTTCCGTAAATAGGCCCTTTAGTGTGGGTGGGAATATAGGGCGGAATAAGAGGTTGGGGGGGTGGGGTGGGGGGGCAGTCTCCATTTTTGGTTTGGGGTCACCTTAATTTATATGGGAGTGTTATTGTTTAGTCTGGTTGGGAAATACTATAATTTATTTATGATTGAATTTTCATTAGCTTAGTTAGATAATAGAGCGTTCAGCGACATGACTGAGATGGATCTCATCCAGAGACTTCAGGACACGGGGTGACGCTCAGAAACAGTGGATGGAGCCCAGTGTCTGCTGACATTAGTAATTATACTACTAAGTGGACACCCCAGCTGCTGGTAATACTAATAATGAATTAGGGTTGTCTCCTCGGATGTTACATAGCCATTCGGCACCGGAAGGGTTAACCAGCCAGTGTAGTGATGCTGGTACTTTCACACCTCTGGAATTGGTGCTGCTAGTAGAACCATCTCTGTCTGCAGCTGTCCTAGGTCACATTGAATTAAAGGGACAGGAAATTGGCTCTGGGGAGGAAACCTGAGCGAGCAGCAGCTTCTCAGAAAGGAAAAAGCAATTTTCCTACTGGAAATTCCTGATGGAATTACAGATGTGAAATTGTTTGTGACGGAATGTTGGGTCGCTGTGATATCTGCATGTGTAATAACCTGGCAGAAATCAGGCAGGATATGTATTATAGTTTATTCCAGTTCCCTTAAATCTACCATACACATTTATCATGTAGCACTAGGACATATGAAACCAGTTTCATCGCCAGTTGTGCATTCAGAAACGTGTAAGCAAAACATTATTGTCACATTCTCGGGTATCTATGTTTCTAGAGTTCCTCACAGACCATATTTCTGATAGAGATTTGGTTATGGGGGAGACATCTTGTCCTGCACACACCAGACTTCCATCTGAAATGTTCCCTGCGGTGCCTTTAATTGCTGATTTGAGGATAAGATCGTACAAACAATGTCCTTCATCCTCATGTAGATGCTTCCCCAAGTAATAGATCCATTACCCAAGAATATATTTTGTAGAACGAACTACAGATCCAGCTGCACTATAAGTGACAGGAAGTCATGAGTGCACAGCGAAACACCTTCCCCACTCAACTCCTGTACGTGGTGTGTAGTGGAAAGCCTGATGACTTTATGTTGCTGTATATAGGCTGACATTTCCTATATTTACATTTTCTCACTAATACGTATCCTGGGAAAGGTTAACACTCACATTCTACGTGCTTGTCAGATGAAGAGAAATGTTCTGTGTATCACAGTATCAGCCCGTTAGTTGTGTAAATCCCTTTATACATATTGTATCATTTACTGCGCAGATAGTGCGATAGCTATTAATACATATGCAGAGAAAGAGGATGAACAATTAATATCTAATGTGGTTTTTGTATTTTATTATATTTAACATAATGATCTGAAAGAACCATACCCTTTCTATGTTCTACCAAAGCAACTATATACTCTGTAAACATGAATTAGTTACTCACTACACACTGCCATATACACAGATCCTGACTATCCATCAGGCTGACTAGGCTGCAGCCTAGGGCGCAAGGTTTTGTTGGCAGGAAAAGGTATAAACTGAAATTTATTAATTTAAGATATAAGCAAATAGTTATTCTCCAAAGAAAACAGAAATGGAAAATGTAGTAAGGTTTTAATCTTGGCGTATTCCCATGGTAAAGGCTGAAGGTAACGAGTCATCCTCAGGCGGGTGCTAGTGGATAAGTGAATAGGATAGATATTACATATTAAGAGGGTGGAAGGTGATGGAGAGGTAAGGAGTGTAGTGGGGGGGGTCGTCACATAGAAGGGACGTGGACTATCAGAACAGTGAGAGACAGGAGGAGAAAGAGGGTGTAACTCAATGTATGTTTAAGCAGTGGGGGTGTAATCAGGATATCAGCGGGTGTTTCAGAGAGTGAAGGAGAGAACGTTGTCATGGGGCCAGGTCTGTCATGCAGGTGGAAGGTGATTTTTATCTTTTTTTCCCATATGACCAATAAACCATATGTGAGATTTCAGCGAGGAGACACAGGGGGAGTCAGTCTGCTTTCACAACCTGGCAACAAACAAGGTCCATGGCCAGGATTTGAGAGGCCAACTTAGCTGAGGAAATGTCTACATCCTGGATAGGAAAACAGAAGCAGAAGGACCACGGGTCCTTCCTAACAGGACATGGGAGGACAGAAGGCTCCAGACTTGATTCCATGAGAAAGAGATCTTAGGGCAAGACCACCAGATGTGAAGAAAGTTACCCCTTTGTCCGCAACCCTGCCGGCAATCAGGGGAAGTAGTCGGATACATTTTAGTGAGTTTGTTGGGGGTGAGATAATATTGAAAATAAACTTTATAGACATTCTCTTTGATTACAGTAGAGATCGGACTGGAGGCCACCCTCAGTCTGATGGTCTCCCAATAGTCCTCCTCCTCCGGAGGTAAACTCAGGTCTCTCTTCTGCTTCCCACAGTATGCCATCAAGGATACTAAGGGAATAAATAATGCCTCTCCGAAATGGAAAGGTGCGACATAGTGTTTCAAAAGGGAAAATTCATCGCGGGGAACCGGCCGACAGGATGGAAGTAGGTAAATGGCTAATCTGTAGTTAATCCCAAAATTTGGGATTGAGGTCAGGACTTTTGTTGTGAACACCATCGTAGGATATGGGGGGTACCCGGTCCTAAAGGTCCCCCATCAACCTGTATACCTGAGTTAGTCCAAGCCTGGGCAAAGGGTCTAGGAAGTACCGAAGGAAATTGGGGGGTTGAGCCATAAGGGTTACAGTTCTGTTTTTAATGAAAATGAGTGACAAAGGATGATCTGACCCATTTTAAAAGCCAAGTAGAGCTGCATTTCGAAAACATGGGAACATAAACATTGATGGGGTTTGAAGGAAGCTGGATTTGAAATTAAGAACAAGTTTGTTGTTATCCATTGTGTATGAGCCTGGCGTGTAAGGTGAGGGGTTGTTACAAGATTATTAGCCTGGGGCGGCCTGAACCCTTAATTGAGCCCTTCATATTTATGCTGACTTAATATAATTGGGTAAACTCTGAATAGCATAAAATCCACTTAATCCATTTATTCCTGCTCTTTGACACTATGCACCAATTATTGTTTCTAATGGAACATGAGAATAATTCTGGATTTTATTGTAAAATGCACCACATCTCTCTTATTTATAATTACTTTTGTATTAAATAAATATTTCATGTCAAGGACCCGCCATAAGCCACATAATGTCTCCATCGCCCCTTCTATAGAGACCTGCCATAAGCCACATAATGTCTCCATTGCCCACTATATAGTGACCTGCCATACGCCACGTAATGTCTCCATTGTCACTATATAGTGACCTGCCATACGCCACATAATGTCTCCATCGCCCCTTCTATAGTGACCTGCCATAAGCCACATAATGTCTCCATTGCCCACTATATAGTGACCTGCCATAAGCCACATAATGTCTCCATCGTCACTATATAGTGACCCGCCATACGCCACGTAATGTCTCCATCACCCATTCTATAGTGACCTGCCATACGCCACGTAATGTCTCCATAGCCTGAAAATCATTTTATAAGCCGGCAGCCTGGCATTGAGCGGAATCTGGTAATAAGGGCACCATAAAAGGGCCCTCAGTAATGACATGAAAGGGGCACTATGTTTGTATATCCTCCCTTCTGAGGAAGAAATACTCTGTCCCAGAAAAGTAAAATTGGGACACAAATAAGCCACACCCTTAATCTGCCTAAACCAGAGGCTACACCCCTTTATGGGTCCACAAATTGGGCAGAATAGTGATGTCTGGGAAGTTAGTATATATAAATGATATAAATATAACGTAGTTGCCCCATTGCCGAGCAGTCTTGGGTTTTAGAGATTTGACCCTGCCAAGGTCGCTCTTTTTTAAATTGATTTAACATATAATAAAAGTCCTCATTATCTGAATGTTGGATGCAGTTCTCACCATCTTTTCTTATTCTCTTGGCCTTAGAAGATAATATTGATTTAAGTGGAGAACTAAAAATAAAGATAGTGTTGTCGCCACAATCAGTGCACCCGGCATGTTTGGGATTGACCCTGTTCATTCAAACTCCGCCCCGATCCACATAACCACACCCACTTCGGGATACTTCTTATGGCTTTCTCAGTCCGAGACCCGGGACCTTCCCACCAGGACTGTTGTATGATATTCCTATTATATTGAGGTACAGTAGTTCAGGCTCTAGTTATACCTTACATAGGATTGATCACTTGTATTTACTGAGATAACATTTACTGTAGAGATGGACAATCCACTATGTGTAAATGTCAGACAGGCCTGGACAGACTGCTTAACATAGTAAATTACTTTTTTAGGCTTTCCCCTCATTTTACACTTTCCAGGATTTTAAAACATTTTTCTTGGTGCCTTTAAAAGTGTGAAATAGCAGTTTACTAAGATATACAGCTTTATAAATCCCACATCCTGTTCTGTGATACTGTGTGATACTGTGTGATATTGTGTGATACTGTGTGATACTGTGTGATACTGTGTGATACTGTGTGATATTGTGTGATACTGTGTGATACTGTGTGATACTGTGTGATATTGTGTGATACTGTGTGATACTGTGTGATATTGTGTGATACTGTGTGATACTGTGTGATACTGTGTGATATTGTGTGATACTGTGTGATATTGTGTGATACTGTGTGATACTGTGTGATACTGTGTGATATTGTGTGATACTGTGTGATACTGTGTGATACTGTGTGATATTGTGTGATACTGTGTGATATTGTGTGATACTGTGTGATATTGTGTGATACTGTGTGATACTGTGTGATACTGTGTGATATTGTGTGATACTGTGTGATACTGTGTGATATTGTGTGATACTGTGTGATATTGTGTGATACTGTGTGATATTGTGTGATACTGTGTGATACTGTGTGATATTGTGTGATACTGTGTGATATTGTGTGATACTGTGTGATACTGTGTGATACTGTGTGATATTGTGTGATACTGTGTGATATTGTGTGATACTGTGTGATACTGTGTGATATTGTGTGATATTGTGTGATACTGTGTGATACTGTGTGATACTGTGTGATACTGTGTGAGTATAGCATATTTGTCATTTGTTCTGCTGCTTCTGATGGAAATAAAGCACCACGACTGCTGTAGACCCAGCCAACGTCTGTCAGGTGAGTCTGATAAGACACCGGTCCAGACTTACCTGTCTGCCTCCACTGACTCCCCCTGCAGCAGATCCCGGGACCAGCCCAAGCTGGCTATTTCTAGGGCCTGACAACACCCCATCTGCACATTCACATTTACACAAAACCATTTGATGTCTTATTAAACCTTATTGTCGTTGAGAAGCAAATGAGTAACTATGATTTGCAGCTCATTTTCTTACTCATCAGACTGATTGAAAGATCACTTTTGATGACTGTGTTATAAACTGGAGGTGACATAATAGTTACAGAAGATATTGGAACCTTCAGTTACAATCTGCTGCTCTCCCTCCATCTGGATAAACGACCTTATTCATGTGGTGACCGTTGTATCCACCTAACATGATGAGATCTTCCCCAACTCTCTGTCTCTTTCACCTGTAGAATTCTGGGTAGGAGATCTGAGAAGCTCTGGACACGATAACATCAATGCAGAGTGCTCTACTCAGACTAACAAGTGCTGAAGGGTCTCTAAGCTGTGTTCTCAGAAGCAGGAATCTCTCATTCAGCAAATCAAACTGGAAACTGCTGGAATAGTTGGATGGGATATAATATTCTCTGTACAGCGCTGTGGAGTATGGTGGTTCTATATAAATGAGGACTTAATGTAGAAGCAAGATAAGGGGCACCCCCTAATCCTAACTCTATGTGCAGCACTTTCCTGGCCCGTCCCCCTCTTCCTGCCACAATCACCGCTACAAATAATTAGAACTATAATTATCACCACTAATTCTATCTAATTAATCACACGGCAACAGCCAAATTGACTTTCTCATAATTATCAGATAAATTGTAACCACATCACAGAGATTATAATTAACACAACTTAATTAAAATCTCATATACATATACCCTTCTGTAAAAAGCGACCGTGTTTGGTTGGATATTTGTGTCTCATGTCTTTGTCGCTTAAAGAAGAAAGTGCTGTTGTCTATTTGGTGGATCAGCAATTTGAGCTAATCAGACTGTGTGAGAAATATTTGGAAAGATTAATGTACAAGTGCAATCAAACATTGTGTAATAAATGATGTTTTCTGCTGGGCTGAGCCTGGCGTCTTATGTTCCAGTCTTGTAAGGCAAAGAGCTTACAATTTATATTATACTGCTGTTGTGTCGCTTACATCTGACCGTGTCTGTGGTGGGACCACAGGGCTTGGAGGTCCCTTCTCTGTGCGCACTACACCGGCCACACATGTTCGGAAGAGGCCCTGTTCTGTTTCGGGGGGGGGGGGGGGGCAGGAGGCTGGGGTTCCATTGACACACTATGCTATGGGGGCGGTGTTGCCCCTGACTGCGGGATCTGAATGGGGGGAACATGGTACAGACCAATACCCTCTGTGTCACTACTCTGACACTCCTTTCATTACTGATATACTACAATACCAGCATGCACAGTACAACTTCTTTTGTTATACCACCGGTATATAAGGTTTGTACCCTGTTGTCATCCTTGTTACTCTCATATAATTGTCCCCAGGGGTCATCATGTTGAGGGGGCACAGAGAATTGTATGTAACGTGACTCTGAGCCTGCACACTGCACCATTATAGCACTGGCATTAGCGCTCGTTACTGCATCGCCGTACATGTGAGCGGGTTCCCATCGGAAATGCTTACATCTGACTTCCAGACACTGCATCCTGGGCCCCATAGCCAAATTTCATTGGTGAAAGCTGTTCCTACCCCCAAGCACCCCCAGCCATCCCTGCCGGTATCTCTTTGAAGCAGGCCTGGTTCAGCATATGTGCCCGGTGCCCATGCTCCGGATTGGCATATTATCAGAAGAAGTTGCCACTGTGCAGGGCCATCAGCGAGGCTGTTAGCAGGGAGTGGGTGACTCAGAGATGGGGGTGACATGTCATTACCAGGCTTCATAGCCCTCGCACCCAAGATAGATACACCACTGTACCTCGCTAAACACATCCCGGGGATCGTTCATCTACTACAGTCTCCATCATGACCCGTTACTGGATGGAGATAGAAGACATTTTCTGCATCTTAAATATTCCTCTTTATAAAATAATAATTTATAAAGCCCAGAAAATAAGACTAGACCGTGAGAATAACACTTCATATACAATATAAGGGGTATCGCAGTATGAGATCTGGTCCATTATAAATGCATTTATTCAATGCACATTATATTTTCCTGATACTTCTCCTGTACAATGTCCAATCTGTGACCTGTATCTGTGTGAGGTCACCGCCTCCTGTATCTGACTGGAACATTAGTACTCTCAATGCTGAGAGCAGCATCATGCAGCTTGGAGAGAGATTCCCACCTAGCTGCAGTCTACTAGAACGTTGTTATCACAGTAAGTTTGTGATTACACTTCTCTACACACAATATTAACACAGAGGTGATTTATCAGCGGTGTATAAGCCTTTGGATAGGACTCTAACCTATTACAAGTAGTCTAAGTGGGAGCACAAAGCTTCCAGCATTTACTTTTATTGCAATGTTTAAAATCTATTTAGCTCTTGGTTTTACATAAAATGTTCCCTAGACATTGTCCACAAAGGAAAAGATGTGCAGAGGTGCTACCACAGGGCCATTTTACACTACAATGAAAAGTGTATGTTATGTAATGTAAATGAAGGAAGAACAGCACACCAGTAATTAGTAGGATACTCAATAGACCTTTGCCTTGTGCTGAGCTTCCGCTGATCACCCTCAGAGGTTGTGATGCAGATTCAGAATCACAAGTTCAATTGTTTTTCTCCAGTGGTTATTCCAGGTAGAGGGACCTCGTGTCTGAGTGTCACAGCTGCGGGAGCTATGAAATGACGCAATTGACTGGAATGTCTGTAAAAAAGACCACAAAGCCGTTACATAGTCATTTGTAGATAGTCTGTCTTCTTCTTTGAAGTGGACAATTTTACTAATTACTCTAATTATTAACCTGTGTCGTTAGCACAGGAAATCTGTTACACTCAGCTGTCCTGTGACACTGGCTGGCAGCGCTAAGGCGTCAGTCTCCGGACATACGTGTCTCAGCTCGCTGACTTGTACATGTGCACTGGAAATAAACCTGAGAGGCGCTCCCCTCCGCCTGCTATCCCCACTTGTCAGCCGCCTCAAAACAAACAGCGCCCTCCTCCTCTTTGCTCCGTCTCCCTTCTCACTGGCAGTGTCGGTCGGCACGTCATCAAGTCCTGACACTGACAGAAGAGGAAGAGAAGAAAAGGTCATAGAAAGGTAAGTAGAGAACAGAGGCGACAAAAATGTGATGCAGGGGACAGCAATGGAGGGCGCACAGTGTGATGAGGAGGGGTCACAGCGAAGGAGGGGGCAGTGTGATGAGGAGGGGTCACAGCGAAGGAGAGGGCAGTGTGATGAGGAGGGGTCACAGCGAAGGAGAGGGCAGTGTGATGAGGAGGGGTCACAGTGAAGTAGGGGCAGTGTGATGAGGAGGGGTCACAGTGAAGGAGGGGCAGTGTGATGAGGAGGGGTCACAGTGAAGGAGAGGGCAGTGTGATGAGGAGGGGTCACAGCGAAGGAGAGGGCAGTGTGATGAGGAGGGGTCACAGCGAAGGAGAGGGCAGTGTGATGAGGAGGGGTCACAGGGAAGCAGAGGGCAGTGTGATGAGGAGGGGTCACAGGGAAGGAGAGGGCAGTGTGATGAGGAGGGGTCACAGCGAAGCAGAGGGCAGTGTGATGAGGAGGGGTCACAGTGAAGGAGAGGGCAGTGTGATGAGGAGGGGTCACAGTGAAGGAGAGGGCAGTGTGATGAGGAGGGGTCACAGTGAAGGAGAGGGCAGTGTGATGAGGAGGGGTCACAGCGAAGGAGAGGGCAGTGTGATGAGGAGGGGTCACAGCGAAGGAGAGGGCAGTGTGATGAGGAGGGGTCACAGCGAAGGAGAGGGCAGTGTGATGAGGAGGGGTCACAGTGAAGGAGAGGGCAGTGTGATGAGGAGGGGTCACAGCGAAGGAGAGGGCAGTGTGATGAGGAGGGGTCACAGCGAAGGAGAGGGCAGTGTGATGAGGAGGGGTCACAGCGAAGGAGAGGGCAGTGTGATGAGGAGGGGTCACAGCGAAGGAGAGGGCAGTGTGATGAGGAGGGGTCACAGCGAAGGAGAGGGCAGTGTGATGAGGAGGGGTCACAGTGAAGGAGAGGGCAGTGTGATGAGGAGGGGTCACAGCGAAGGAGAGGGCAGTGTGATGAGGAGGGGTCACAGCGAAAGAGAGTGGGCAGTGTGATGAGGAGGGGTCACAGCGAAGGAGGGGCAGTGTGATGAGGAGGGGTCACAGCGAAGGAGAGGGCAGTGTGATGAGGAGGGGTCACAGCGAAGGAGAGGGCAGTGTGATGAGGAGGGGTCACAGTGACGGAGAGGGCAGTATGATGAGGAGGGGTCACAGCGAAGGAGAGGGCAGTGTGATGAGGAGGGGTCACAGCGAAGGAGAGGGCAGTGTGATGAGGAGGGGTCACAGCGAAGGAGAGGGCAGTGTGATGAGGAGGGGTCACAGCGAAGGAGAGGGCAGTGTGATGAGGAGGGGTCACAGCGAAGGAGAGGGCAGTGTGATGAGGAGGGGTCACAGCGAAGGAGAGGGCAGTGTGATGAGGAGGGGTCACAGCGAAAGAGAGTGGGCAGTGTGATGAGGAGGGGTCACAGCGAAGGAGGGGCAGTGTGATGAGGAGGGGTCACAGCGAAGGAGAGGGCAGTGTGATGAGGAGGGGTCACAGCGAAGGAGAGGGCAGTGTGATGAGGAGGGGTCACAGTGACGGAGAGGGCAGTATGATGAGGAGGGGTCACAGCGAAGGAGAGGGCAGTGTGATGAGGAGGGGTCACAGCGAAGGAGAGGGCAGTGTGATGAGGAGGGGTCACAGCGAAGGAGAGGGCAGTGTGATGAGGAGGGGTCACAGCGAAGGAGAGGGCAGTGTGATGAGGAGGGGTCACAGCGAAGGAGAGGGCAGTGTGATGAGGAGGGGTCACAGCGAAGGAGAGGGCAGTGTGATGAGGAGGGGTCACAGCGAAGGAGAGGGCAGTGTGATGAGGAGGGGTCACAGTGAAGGAGAGGGCAGTGTGATGAGGAGGGGTCACAGCGAAGGAGAGGGCAGTGTGATGAGGAGGGGTCACAGTGAAGGAGAGGGCAGTGTGATGAGGAGGGGTCACAGCGAAGGAGAGGGCAGTGTGATGAGGAGGGGTCACAGCGAAGGAGAGGGCAGTGTGATGAGGAGGGGTCACAATGAAGGAGAGGGCAGTGTGATGAGGAGGGGTCACAGCGAAGGAGAGGGCAGTGTGATGAGGAGGGGTCACAGCGAAGGAGAGGGCAGTGTGATGAGGAGGGGTCACAGCGAAGGAGAGGGCAGTGTGATGAGGAGGGGTCACAGTGAAGGAGGGGCAGTGTGATGAGGAGGGGTCACAGCGAAGGAGAGGGCAGTGTGATGAGGAGGGGTCACAATGAAGGAGAGGGCAGTGTGATGAGGAGGGGTCACAGCGAAGGAGAGGGCAGTGTGATGAGGAGGGGTCACAGCGAAGCAGAGGGCAGTGTGATGAGGAGGGGTCACAGGGAAGGAGAGGGCAGTGTGATGAGGAGGGGTCACAGCGAAGCAGAGGGCAGTGTGATGAGGAGGGGTCACAGCGAAGGAGAGGGCAGTGTGATGAGGAGGGGTCACAGCGAAGGAGAGGGCAGTGTGATGAGGAGGGGTCACAGTGAAGTAGGGGCAGTGTGATGAGGAGGGGTCACAGTGAAGGAGGGGCAGTGTGATGAGGAGGGGTCACAGTGAAGGAGGGGCAGTGTGATGAGGAGGGGTCACAGTGAAGGAGAGGGCAGTGTGATGAGGAGGGGTCACAGCGAAGGAGAGGGCAGTGTGATGAGGAGGGGTCACAGCGAAGGAGAGGGCAGTGTGATGAGGAGGGGTCACAGGGAAGCAGAGGGCAGTGTGATGAGGAGGGGTCACAGCGAAGGAGAGGGCAGTGTGATGAGGAGGGGTCACAGCGAAGGAGAGGGCAGTGTGATGAGGAGGGGTCACAGCGAAGGAGAGGGCAGTGTGATGAGGAGGGGTCACAGGGAAGCAGAGGGCAGTGTGATGAGGAGGGGTCACAGCGAAGGAGAGGGCAGTGTGATGAGGAGGGGTCACAGCGAAGGAGAGGGCAGTGTGATGAGGAGGGGTCACAGCAAAGGAGAGGGCAGTGTGATGAGGAGGGGTCACAGTGAAGGAGAGGGCAGTGTGATGAGGGGTCACAGCGAAGGAGAGGGCAGTGTGATGAGGAGGGGTCACAATGAAGGAGAGGGCAGTGATGAGGAGGGGTCACAGTGAAGGAGAGGGCAGTGTGATGAGGAGGGGTCACAGTGAAGGAGGGGCAGTGTGATGAGGAGGGGTCACAGCGAAGGAGAGGGCAGTGTGATGAGGAGGGGTCACAGTGAAGGAGAGGGCAGTGTGATGAGGAGGGGTCACAGCGAAGCAGAGGGCAGTGTGATGAGGGGTCACAGCGAAGGAGAGGGCAGTGTGATGAGGAGGGGTCACAATGAAGGAGAGGGCAGTGATGAGGAGGGGTCACAGCGAAGGAGAGGGCAGTGTGATGAGGAGGGGTCACAATGAAGGAGAGGGCAGTGATGAGGAGGGGTCACAGTGAAGGAGAGGGCAGTGTGATGAGGAGGGGTCACAGCGAAGGAGAGGGCAGTGTGATGAGGAGGGGTCACAATGAAGGAGAGGGCAGTGATGAGGAGGGGTCACAGTGAAGGAGGGTCAGGGTGAAGAGGAGGGGTCACAGCGAAGGAGAGGGCAGTGTGATGAGGAGGGGTCACAGCGAAGGAGAGGGCAGTGTGATGAGGAGGGGTCACAGCGAAGGAGAGGGCAGTGTGATGAGGAGGGGTCACAGCGAAGGAGAGGGCAGTGTGATGAGGAGGGGTCACAGCGAAGGAGAGGGCAGTGTGATGAGGAGGGGTCACAGCGAAGGAGAGGGCAGTGTGATGAGGAGGGGTCACAGTGAAGCAGAGGGCAGTGTGATGAGGAGGGGTCACAGCGAAGGAGAGGGCAGTGTGATGAGGAGGGGTCACAGCGAAGGAGAGGGCAGTGTGATGAGGAGGGGTCACAGCGAAGGAGAGGGCAGTGTGATGAGGAGGGGTCACAATGAAGGAGAGGGCAGTGATGAGGAGGGGTCACAGTGAAGGAGGGTCAGGGTGAAGAGGAGGGGTCACAGCGAAGGAGAGGGCAGTGTGATGAGGAGGGGTCACAGCGAAGGAGAGGGCAGTGATGAGGAGGGGTCACAGTGAAGGAGAGGGCAGTATGATGAGGAGGGGTCACAGCGAAGGAGAGGGCAGTATGATGAGGAGGGGTCACAGCGAAGGAGAGGGCAGTGTGATGAGGAGGGGTCACAGCGAAGGAGAGGGCAGTGTGATGAGGAGGGGTCACAGTGAAGGAGAGGGCAGTGTGAAGAGGAGGGGTCACAGTGAAGGAGGGGCAGTGTGATGAGGAGGGGTCACAGTGACGGAGAGGGCAGTGTGATGAGGAGGGGTCACAGCGAAGGAGAGGGCAGTGTGATGAGGAGGGGTCACAGCGAAGGAGAGGGCAGTGTGATGAGGAGGGGTCACAATGAAGGAGAGGGCAGTGATGAGGAGGGGTCACAGTGAAGGAGGGGCAGTGTGTGATGAGGAGGGGTCACAGTGAAGGAGGGGCAGTGTGATGAGGAGGGGTCACAGCGAAGGAGAGGGCAGTATGATGAGGAGGGGTCACAGTGATAAAGATGGCACCATGGCACAGTGTGATGTTTAAGGGGCACAGTGGGATCATAAGGGAAACAAATAATTTATAAAAGAGGAGGACACAAATTTATTTTTTGCAGGGGGGTGCCAGACATGCTCTGACTTTGAAATAAAAAAATAAAAATATATTTAAAAAAATATTATTTTAAAAGATTTACCTTTGGATAAAATGCTTTATTTACATAATATTAAAGCATTTTTCCTTTTTGTTATCTTCTGCTATCACCATCTTGCGATGGGGATAGTGGGAGGAGGAATGTGGCAGTACGTGACCTTGCTAAATGGGCCTCCCCATTAGCGGAGGGCTGGCAAATTTCAGCTGGGGGGTGCTTGGCTCGGCTCAGCAGCCTATTAAGAACATTTTAAAGGAAAAAAAGAGCAAGTAGCCTGTGACCCAGGCCAAGGAAGCCCACTATGGGACCGCCCTGGGGGACAGGTGCCCCCCAACCCAGCCAGCCCCTGCTCCCCATGCTAGAGAAACATGGTGAATCTCTTAGTTTTAAGTTTCCATGTTTAATAAGTGTAAATCACCCTACAGATGACTGAATCTCATATAACACCCATCTGGGAACCTTTTTTACATTATCACATCAAGGAACAGAAGTAGATTTTGTAAACATTACAAATTGGAACTATTACTTATATTAACATATTACGTTAAAGACCTCCAGGCTTTGGGGTCTATTTATTATGGGGAGGTAGTAACCATCAATAAGTATTGCTGCAAATGGCAGTGATAGATAAGGTAATAACACCACTATTTGCTATGTCAGAGCATTCTGCTTGTACATAAGAGTTGAGTCTATCAGACTTTCAGTTACCAAATACAGTGTTTTAGTGTTTGATGCTGTCTCTCGACATAAATAGTTTTAATTTAGTATTACAACCATTACTTCCAATTGTGGGGTGTATTGTAGGCCTATGTGTGGGACAATGTACTCCTATACATTTCAAATCCCAAACAGCCGGCAAACAACAATATACCTATAATCCATCATACTGTGCTACCAAAAAATTTGAGCTAAGAGAGGTATTGACATTAAATTTACACTATATAACAGACCAGAGTGATGATCAGCAAATACCCTAATATGAATACCGTCCGTACCTCCATACGTAATAAATACCTATACCCAATAACCCGTTACTAATGTCCACTAATGACATGTAATGTGCATTATTATTTGTGTGTCTGCTGGTATTTCATAGATGGACACTGTTACCCGCCTCCACCCTCCACTTTTTCCTTTCTGTTCCTAAACCTTAAATAAAGACCTAAGTGAGAATAGCGAATAAAAATCACCCCCTTTTATCACGCTGATTAGCCGAAACCCCTAAATGTAAGATATTGGGGACTTCCAACCCTCCGACCCTCCATACCTCGTCGCCCTGCATGGATCAGACCTTCAGCAGCGCTCGGGGAACTGGGATGGGACCTTTAGGAAGGAAAGTCATCGATTCACCTTTCCTTGACTAAAATATCTTTATAAATAACTATTATAGCTTTCAGGGTTTTAAGTAATTTAAAATATATTTACATAAAGCAAGTGGTGAATATAAAAGATTACTCTCACGTCCATTATATGTTAGAAAACCATGACCTTCATATGCACTAATGTCAGGAGGTGAGAAGATAATTAGCCACTGGGACAAATCCCCTTATTCCTCAGAGTAGTTTGCAGGTACTTGGGTTGCAGTGGTATCTTGATAGGCACATTGCCTTGAATAAATGGATTGAGACAGAATTGAGGATACTAATTATAAAGGCAGTCTGGTATACTGTATCAGACTGATAATATGTTTCTCTAAACTTGGGGCAACTATAATTTAGTCAATTCAAACTTGACATTCTATTGGTTGTCAATGGTTGGCTGTATGGCGTTCCTTGATGTCCTGGAGCCTGGGAGCCACAGTGTTGTTGTTGTAGGCATAGAGTGGGGTAGCGGAGGTGTGAGGTGCACAAGACAATACTAAACACACAGCTTCTGTCCCTAGAACACCTGACGTACCATTCCCACTAGAGATGTCCCACCCGGCCGCGGATCTCGAACTGGTTACACAAATCACTGTTTGTAGTTCAAAAAGTGTTAAAATACTTTTTCATTATTTAAATATGTTATTTAAATAAGAGAACAGCAAATGTGAATAGTGAATTGCAAACAGTGAGTGTGAGCCATAAATTTTAATTGGGGTCCATCGGTGATTTTACTGCAAATATCTATAACCATCAATCAAGTGAAGTTTGACTGAATTTCAAACTGGTTAGAAATTTTCAAGCATCTCTATTCAACACAGTCCCATCTGCCCCACCCTCCTTGTCTCCCTCTGTTTCCTTGCCTTTCCTCTTTCTACTTCTCATTCCCAGCCCACCCTTACTTGTTGTCAGACCACCTCTCAGAGCTTGTATGGTCTAGCCCAGAGCTGTAACTAGACATTTTAGTGTCCTGGGCGAGAGAGATCACTGGCGCCCCCCTCCCTCAAAAATAATATAAAATCTTTGTGAGTGTAGAAGCTGCCTCCCAACGACGGTGCACTACCAGAGGAAACGTAGCCATCCTACTATGGGTGTGTGCCTAGCTCTTTACAAGTGCTAGACCGTTCTCCACGATGTACTACACTCTTCTACCTGTTCTTGTAGTTTTTACTAGCTCTTAAGTTCAGTTGCTGCTTAGCGGGATCCTGGAATGTTGGGGTCTTGTTTGTAAAGAGATAGTTACTGTTCACCTCCTGGAAAGCTGAGCAGTGAGTGAACACTTGAGCCCACCGTACCCCCCAACCAGTCCTACATTTTAATTAATAGCATTTACATTTAATAATAAAGTCTATTTCCCTGCACCTAGCCCTGATATTAAATTAGTAGCACACACATTTATTAAATTGTGAGTGAACACTTGCGGCCACTCTACCCCCAATCAGTACTATATAGGCATTTTTATAGGTATTTCTACATTTTTTGTACTGTGTAGGGTTGTAGCTATTCTTTTTTTTTTATTGTGATGTTATATTAAATTTGTTCTTAATAAATCTCATAATGTTTTCTGCAAACTAAGAGTTTGGAGTTTTATGCTGCCATATTCATTGTAAGCTGGATTTTTATTTTTTTAGTTTGATATTTTTTTTTCTTTGGCACCCCTAATTGTTTGTTTTGTTAATATATCAAGGGAGATGGAACTCCCTTTTTTGGGGGAGTGACATTTTAAAAAAACATTCTTCCCTTTAATACAATTTTTTTTTCATTTCTTTTAAATATGTTTATAGGGATATCAAACTATGAGGTTTACTCTAGTGCCTAGGAGATTGTTGTGTTTATAGTCTGATCGGATAGCAGTGTTTATATATATATATAGAGAGAGAGAGAGCAACTAACGAGCTGACAGATTTCTTCCCCGCTTCCCCTTCTCCTTCACTCCGCTTCTCCTCCACTCCCCCTCGCCCTCTCTTCTCCTCTCCCATTCTCCTCAGCTCCCATACTCCTCTGCTCCCATTCTCCTCCGCTCCCCCTCTCCTCCGCTCTAATTCTCCTCCGCACTTACCTTGGGTCTTTTCTCAGCTTCCCTTCTTGCTGACTCCTCTTCATTGACAGCGGCGCTCATCATTGGCGATACTGCAGGAGTTCTTCTTAGTTGCAATCTCTGTGTGTGTGGAGGGGGTGCTCTGTGGCAGCATGGTATAAATTTCAGATGGATGTGATAGGGCCAAAGAGCAGACGGCCGTGGCGCCCCCTTGGCCTTGCGTCCTGGGTATTCGCACCGGTCGCACCACCCTCATTACGGCCCTGCACACACACACACACACACACACACACACACGGAGGGGGCAGAGGCTGACACACACACAGAGGGAGGGGGCAGAGGCTGGCACACACCCACAGAGGGAGGGGGGCAGAAGCTGGCACACACACACACACACAGAGGGAGGGGGCAGAGGCTGACACACACAGAGGAAGGGGGCAGAGGTTGACACACACAGAGGGAGGGGGCAGAGGCTGACACACACACAGAGGAAGGGGGCAGAGGCTGACACACACACAGAGGAAGGGGGCAGAGGCTGACACACACACAGAGGAAGGGGGCAGAGGTTGACACACACATACACACACAGAGGGAGGGGGCAGAGGCTGACACACACACACAGGGACGGGACAGAGGTTGACACACACAGAGGGAGGGGCAGAGGCTGACACACCCACAGAGGGAGGGGGCAGAGGTTGACACACACAGAGGGAAGGGGGCAGATGCTGACACACATACACACACAGAGGGAGGGGGACAGAGGCTGACATACACACACAGGGAGGGGGCAGAGGCTGACACACACACACACACACACATAGGGAAGGGGGCAGAGGCTGACACACACACACAGAGGGAAGGGGGCAGATGCTGACACACACACAGAGGGAAGGGGGCAGAGGCTGACACACAGAGGTAAGGGGGCAGAGGCTGACACACACAGAGGGAGGGGGCAGAGGCTGACACACACACACACAGAGGGAGGGGGACAGAGGCTGACACACACACACACAGGGAGGGGGCAGAGGCTGACACACACACACACACACACACACACAGGTAGGAGGCAGAGGCTGACACACACACACAGGGAGGGGGCAGAGGCTGACACACACACACACACACAGGTAGGAGGCAGAGGCTGACACAAACACACACACAGGGAGGGGGACAGAGGCTGACACACACACACAGGGAGGGGGCAGAGGCTGACACACACACACACACAGGTAGGAGGCAGAGGCTGACACACACACACACACACAGAGGGAGGGGGCAGAAACTAACACACACGGAGGGGGCAGAGGCTGACACACACACAGAGGGAATGGGGCAGATGCTGACACACACACACAGGGAGGGGGCAGAGGCTGACACACACAGAGGGAAGGGGGCAGAGGCTGACACACAGAGGGAGGGGGCAGAGGCTGACACACACTCACAGGGAGGGGGGCTGAGGCAGAAGTACATTTGAGTGAAGCTCCGCCCACTTTTGGACAGCTCCGCCCCTATCAAATATGTGAATCGGGAGCCATGCACTGTCACACACAGAGATCGGTTGACCCTGAGGGTAGAGAGACTGTTTCAGGGGATGGTAGGAGAGTCTCACAGACTTAGCAGCCATGCATAGAACCTGAGTCTCCGATGTCAGCCAATATAGAGCATGGGCTCCCCAGCAATCTGCAGCCTGCTGTCACAGAGGCAAGTAGCGGGCGACTGCTGCGCCCTCCTTGGGCTTGCGCCCTGGGCGACGGCACCACCCGGACCTGCCTAGTTACGGCTCTGGTATAGCCCACTCCTGTGTATTGCTGGGTCTACACTGCGGAGGACAGTGTGTTTGTAGCACATACATAGATCTCCCACCACAGCATTGCTGAAACTGCATCTGAATTTCCTGCTTTGCTTTTCATTAAATGTTCTTATTCTCTGTATGAATACAAATTCCACATGGATGGTAAACATATATACCTGTAACCCCGCTCAGCCCCAGAAGTGTCTTCATTTGCAGACTTTTGTTTTTTTGGCCCAGACTTTTTCATTCCTTATCGTCATTTATTGTGACAGCAGTCACAATAAATTGCTGTCCCGACGAACACCTACCTCCTATCTCTTCTATGGTCATTATCACAAAGTGACCACCTTTGTGATAGTGCCCGGAGGGGAGAGCAGGTGAGATGAGGTGAGGGATCAGAAGATCTACCACAATCCTCTCCCTATAGACTTCAATGGTCATTGGCCACAAGTTCTGAAAACAACTGTCCCCACAGAGACCTATTGCTTGCGATGATAGTGGGATCCCCTAGTTATAAATAGAGAGGATACTTACATTTGCAGTGGTCTGTATTTGGGGGGTTAGGGGCTTGTTAAATAGGCCCCTTAGTTTATATAATTATTTATCATACTATATAAACATTTTCTCTGAAAGGTAAAGATTCCGTATTTCTTGTTAGTCTAGAGTGAGATAAGTTTGGACGCTGGTAGAGTCTGTTAGTCCACTGTCCCCTATCACAGCATTTAGTCCGGTTTATACAGGAGGTGGAGACAGGGTTCTTCTGTTCCTACCCCATCAGGAGACATTAGGGCTCAGAGGATCCTTTCAGCCTAAAGAGCAGTAATTCTCATCCTATTTTCTGGCTCTGAAATGTTTCCTAATCTCTGTCTGTACTTCTCCTGGAAGACTAGAGCCGTATGAATCAAAATAATATTTTCAAAAGGTTAAGAAGGGATTTTGTACTTATCCACAGTGCTGCTGAATGGAAGCTCCATTTGAGCCGTACCCTTTTCAGCTTTCTGTCGCACATCAAACTCCTGGAGGTGTCATAAGGAGACCGAGGACCAAATCTGCTTTTCAGGCTGGAGAAAGATGTCGGCAATAAAATGTGAAGGAAGAAGAGATAAAGTGCACAGTAATTATCTCTATATTCTATTAAAAATACCACCCAACCATTCCCGTTAGTTTATCACCCACACGGGTGACATGGCGTTCATTTTTCTCCTTTTAGGGGCAGTTTAACTCAATTTCCTGCTTTCTTTCAGTTTTAAATAATCTCCAAAAGATTTAATAATTTCTCTGCACCGATGTACAGTATGTGGCAAAAGGTCAGTTTGTGGAGAGAATTATCCATACAGCAGTGATCAGCAGATTGGGGTCCAGTCCGTTCAGTACCCGACACTACAGCAGTAATCAGCAGATTGGGGTGCAGTCCGTTCAGTACCCGAGACTACAACAGTGATCAGCAGATGGGGTGCAGTCCGTTCAGTACCCGAGACTACAGCAGTAATCAGCAGATTGGGGTGCAGTCCAATCAGTACCCGACACTACAGCAGTAATCAGCAGATGGGGGTGCAGTCCGTTCAGTACCCGACACTACAGCAGTAATCAGCAGACTGGGGTGCAGTCCGTTCAGTACCCGACACTACAGCAGTAATCAGCAGACTGGGGTGCAGTCCGTTCAGTACCCGACACTACAGCAGTAATCAGCAGATGGGGGTGCAGTCCGTTCAGTACCCGACACTACAGCAGTAATCAGCAGATGGGGGTGCAGTCCGTTCAGTACCCGACACTACAGCAGTGATCAGCAGATGGGGGTGCAGTCCGTTCAGTACCCGACACTACAGCAGTAATCAGCAGATTGGGGTGCAGTCCGTTCAGTACCCGACACTACAGCAGTAATCAGCAGATTGGGGTGCAGTCCGTTCAGTACCCGAGACTACAGCAGTGATCAGCAGATGGGGTGCAGTCCGTTCAGTACCCCGACACTACAGCAGTAATCAGCAGATGGGGTGCAGTCCGTTCAGTACCCGACACTACAACAGTAATCAGCAGATTGGGGTGCAGTCCGTTCAGTACCCGACACTACAGCAGTGATCAGCAGATTGGGGTGCAGTCAGTAGCTGGCGTTAGTCATTTGACTCTGTCCTTCTGGAGGTCACTTTTACTGGAACAACCTGAATTATGTTGTATATATCTCTGAATAGAAATGTTGCTGGGTGAACAGTAAAACTAGTGGTAAATATTTGATACAAGAGTTTAATATCTAGAAATACCTGTTACAAACCGAAAATCCTGCTGGTCAGTGAAAATATCCATCTTTATTGTTATGTATTGTTATGTTTACAGACACATTATAAGTCTAAGTATATGATGATGTTTGAAGGTCTCGTTTTGAACTTTTAATTAGAGAGTGATGCACAACAAATGTGGCGAAGGGATAAGCGGATTATATGTACATAAATAATATTAATAATAACTTGCTGTCTTGTAGCTGATCTCTGATGAGCTGTAATGTGTATAACTGGGATATTCTGAGTTATTGTGATCCGGTCACTGTAAGATCTGCTCCTTCTGCCACTATGTATTAAACGTCTCAATCACCTCATATTCTGCTGCTTTATGTGTATGTTTCATCCATTGTCTCACATAGATTTTACTCTTTCAATGGGACCTGATGGATAATGGAAGGTTTGGGATTTAGAAAATACTAGTGATATAATGTCCAGTGTTGTGTATGGTATATGTAACGCACAATAGATAATATTATTTGTTCATTTTATCACTATCCCTGCATAGTGCATCATATATCTTTAATACATTTCATATACTATTGAGGCATGTGGTGAGTATGGAGTCTTTACCCCAGTCCTTGCCATACATCCAAGCTAAGTACTGTTGTAGTCTTATTACCTTTGCATGATGGTTTTTGTGTAAAGAGTCGTATTACTATCTTTCTACTGCTCATTCTAAGCCTACGCCTAAAGAACATCTTACATTTACAAACACCTTTCCAGAATGGTCTCTTTACTCTGGGCCATGTCTAGGTTCTAGTCTGATGTCTCACTATTTCCAGAAGACCTCATCTCACGCTTGTTATTGGTGGTAGGACAGTGGACAGCAGTTGGCTATCCCAGGATTGGATGTGCCCTTCTGTCAGGTAACCCAGGTGCTGTCCTCTATCTTTCCTGCGTCAGTAAATGTTGCTGGGGTTTTTCTACCCGTTTTAAACATCTACAGGTGCTGCATCCTTTACGTTGTCACTATTATGTATAGAGTAAGGGTTAGAATACATTTATGTGTTGCAGAGTATGTCACAATATTAGTGTATTAAAGGCTGTTCAGGACAGTGGATGTTCTCCAGAGCTCTGAGAATCAATCATTAGTAGAGGTGACAAATTGTGAAAGAACAGATATGTTTAACATCATATATCCACATATTCAGTACCTACTACAAAATCATTTCCCGGACACCTCCAGATATGATTAGTATGTTCTTTTCACTTCAAATATGTATTACTGAGATTAAATAAACAGCATAGGGCTGTTTTCAAGGCGTAGGAACAGTCTGATTACAGCTGATTGTTAACAGGCTCTTAATCCCCAGCAGGCCATGTGCTAGCAAATAGATATTGTGTTTTTAGAAATGTAATATCCCATATACTCTAGTCTATAAACATTTATATGATACATCTACATATGGGAAACACAGTCATGGAGTCAAATCTGTATGCAAACAATTTCTGTTTTTATTTTCCTCTTGTTTATTTAATGTTCTCTTCTTCTCATTCTCATCCTGGTTATCTTCTTTCCCACTTTCACTCATTCTACATTTCCATTATTTCCCTATAACCATCACCTTCTACATCAGAACCCTTCTCTCTGATTATATCCATCCCTCATTCTACCTTTCATTCTATATATTTCTTTCTCTCAGATTATCTTCTTTCCTCATTTATTCTCTCATTATTTCCCTACGATCAACATCTTCTCATTCTAAGCTCCTAATCCCCTGACCACCGCAATTTAACGTTTCCCCTCTATTTGTAACTAAAGGATCACAGCAGATATCTGCTGCTCTCCCACTCTTATCAAACCCAAATTCAGTTCCCGTAGGGGCAGCTATTTTGTGTGATTTAAAAAATGAAGGATTTTCCTAACTTGTGCCTGATGGCTAACACCATCTTAATATGGCGTTAACCATTTAAGCCTGTGAGGAGAGCAATGTAATAGAGGGATCTTCATTCTACATCTCATTCCTTCTCTTCGATTATCTTCTTCTCTCATTCTACCTTTCATTCTATATTTAATTCGTTCTCTTTGATTATCTTCCCTCATTCATTCTCTTACTCTAAATTGCGTTCTTTCTCGTTGCTCATCTTCGTTCCCCATTTTTCCTCTCATTCTTTTCCTATGATCATCATCTTCCCATCTACATCTCATTCTTTATCATTGATAATCATCTTCATGTTTTATCTCTCCTTCCTTCACTCTGATTATCTTCTCTCCTCGTTCTTTCCCTCATTCTAAATCTTATTCTTTCCCTATGGCGATCATCTCCTCATTCTACATCTCATTATTTCTCTCTGGTTATCAACATCACCTTACTCTTCCTTGTGATTGTCTTCTTCTCATTCTTCACATGGTGCTTTCTATAGGTTTATCTTCTTTCTATCACTCATTCTTTCTGTACAGATTCTGCTTTCTCTACAACTTTGTCCTTCCTCTCATCCTATATTTCATCTTTTTATATGTTTATTGTGTACCTTTCGTTCTACTCCTCATTCATTTTCTATCTTCTTCTTCCCTTTTATTCCACCTATCATAGATTCTCAATGAAATTTTTATTATTATTATTATTATTATTAATTTTTATTTATAAGGCGCCACTCAGTGTCCGTGGCGCCGTACAGGGACAAACAAGTACAATACAAGGTGGGACGGCACGGTACAGTAAACAATAAGCACATAACTCAGTAAGCTCAAAGCACAGCAAGAGAGAGGAGGAGGGAAGACCGGCAGGCGCCGGAGTCCAAGAGGAAGGGCGCGGATGACGGGGAGACCCCCAGAGGGGTGGGGGGAAAGGTAGCTGAAGAGCAGAGTTAAGGGTGCAGGAAACAGGAGGAGAGATGGCCCTGCTCAAGGGAGCGTACAATCTAAGGGGAGGGGTAGACAGACAGAGAGACACGGGGTGAGAGGGAGAGAAGGGGGAACGGAGACAGATTCAGGGGAGAGGGAAGAGGGGAGGAAGGCGGAAAAGGTAGGAAGTTAAGTGGGAGATTGGAAGGCTTTGAGAAAGAGGTGGGTTTTTAGAGCCCGTTATGAATATTCTTTGCTCTTCATTATGATTGTCTAGTTAATGTCATTCAACTTTTTTCAACTCTATCTTCCTCTCATCTCAACATATGTCCTTTTTAATGATTAGCTTCCTGCCTGTCATAATTTCTCTATGATTATCTTTCTGCTCAGCCCATTGTCTTCTCTTCCTATCAGTCATACTCTGTCTCCTATTGTCTTTCTCTTCTCCCGCCATATATCCTTTTCTATGATATGCTTTATACCTGTCATGGTGTCTCCCTGGTTATCATCTCCCGCCTGTCATACCTCTTCTGCACTTAGCGTTTCCTCTACTCTCACCTTCATACCAACATTTAGCTGAGATTATCTTCTTCCTCTTATCCCACCTCACTACTCTCTTCTCCTTATTCATCTTGTTTTATATATGTTAGTTTCCTGGTTCCCTCTTTCCTCCCTCTATTATTATTATTATTTTCTCCTCTCTTCCACCATTCTCTGTCCCTGCTCGTCTCTCTGCCATTATTTCATATTCTATTTTCCACGTGATTCTATCAATCTTTTTTTTATCTAATTCTACAGTTCTTGAATTCTAATTCCTATTTTTTATCTTTTATTTACTTATGTCTGGGTTTTGAGTGACGTTAAACACGTGTTCAATAAGTAAAGCCAGCGGACATGTATAATAGTTTTATATTCATCTGGATTGCCCTGCTCCTTGTAGCCAGTGGTTAGGCTGGATGTACATGTTTCTCTGCTCCACTTGCTGTATGTCTGGGTGGAATTAAGAGAGACAATTATTTAATAGACCTACAAAATAAAACTGTCCACATTGCGATAGACTGATGTAGGTGGATAAGCTCAGGATGTGCGGATGCAGTACCGCCATGGCTGAGGATGTCTGTCCTTACGCTCGTTTATATCATCTTCCCACAATATTTTACAACATAGCCGGCAAAGAACCCATCACTTTTAACCAGATCGTTATTGAATATCATGGTTAGTTGTCCCCACAATGGGTCAATTGCCAGATATCACAGGATGTAAGTCAAACATAAGCGTTCTGAAATCTTCCTGGTATAACAAGTATTATTATAGGACTTGTTGGATTTGTTAATTGGACATTGTTGTGGAAAGAAATGTGAAAAAATATTATTTTTGTAAAGTAAAAATGAATCACCAGATATAATTTACAAATTGTTCCAAAAATGCTGAAATGAGATCAGTGCAATATTCTAAGTTCCTTCACCTGCTCCTCAGTTGCCATCGTTCTGGTTCAAGTCCCTTCACAGGAGAACTGTTATCAGTACAAACCTTTAGTAAGAGATGTATTGGTCTGAATGGACCTTCAGTAGGATTTAAGTCCAGTCCTATTCCTGCTATATATGTATATATGTCCTATCTAGCTGTCTAAACTTGTCTATAAAATATCTAGAGGTGAACAAGACACAGAATGTCAGCCTGAAGTTACCCACAGCTCTAAGCTGTCAGTGACCATGTGAATGAGAAGCCCCTTGATGTTACCCAGACAGTTAAGTACTAGTCTCAGGAAGTGAGTGGAGACCTGTAGACTAGATCAATGTTTATGTCTAATAAACCAGCACTTTAGTTTATATAAGACCAGTTTTCTCTGACTCTTCTAGGACTGGCTAAAGTTTAAAGCCACCAAATCAGTCAGACACATTCAGCTGGTATCAGGCAGAATACTAAAAAAAGTTAGTGTTTCTCAGCCCTGTAAGTCCTTCAGACTAGGGGTCTATATTACAAGCCGTGAAGAGAGATAACACCGGCAAAAGGGTCTTTCACCACTGCTGTTTTTCCTATAATATTCTATGGAGATAGCAGTATTAGGTAATTTATTTATTAAGCAGTAAAAAGCTCAGGATAGCGTTACTTTGCTTTAACATGGGATCCAGCTGAAGCCTCCCCGGCTCCGCTGGGTTCCTCATGGATCAAATCACTCTGCACAATACTAACGTTGGCTGCACATGTGCATAGCGCTTCCTCTGATCACCAGCAGTGCAACCAGGGAACAGAAAATCATCTTAGTGGAGGAGAGAGCAGCCCTGGTATGGTAAATAGTGGCTGTACTGCCCCCCAATGATGAATAGACCCCTTAGAATAAAGTATACACAGTACTATACGCCAACTGATTATATTTCTTCATATTAACTGAAGTAAAATAAGTTTCTATCTCTACTGGATAATATAATCTAAAATTTCCTGTTGGAAATGAAGAAACAAAAATGTTTTCCAACAAAACCAGCACATCAGAAGAACTGGTTTGATCATAAACGGATGAAGCCCAACCAGCCATGGAATGGTTAAACAGGATTTATGGACAGCCGTATACTGCTTGGTTGGTTGTTAAGTAATTGGATCTTCCCTGTGACTGTAAATTACAGTATTTCTTTGTGAAAGATTGATTGATATTTCATTTAATACATAATAAATTCAGCACTTGTCTACCGCTCTTATGTGAGCGATTTGTGGTCAATTAGTGTCCAAAATTGAATCTGTGTGTTCACAATATCTGTATTCTGCCTACATTACAACCACTCAGGATTATACAATACCTGCTAGCATATAATATTAGCCACTTCTGGGCTTCAATTTCTTTTCTTCTGTCTCCTCCAGCTGTTTTCAGCAACGGGACTGACATCTATACAGATGGAGCAGTTCCATGGATTAGTGTCACATTGTATGCAGAGCTTCAATCTATGTATGTACGTACGTAGACTGGGCAGCACGATGGTAAGTGGTTAGCACTTCTGTCTCACAGCGCTGGGGTCATGAGTTCAATTCCCGACCATAGCTCCGACTGTAGCTATGGGGGAGAACTTATTTCACTGCAATACTCTCAATCACAGTTAATGTTCCCTCTCTCTCCCCCAATCACAGTTAATGTGGCCCCCTCTCCCCCCCCAATCACAGTTAATGTGGCCCCCTCTCCCCCCCCAATCACAGTTAATGTGCCCTCTCTACCCCCCAATCACAGTTAATGTGCCCTCTCTCCCCCCAATCACAGTTAATGTGCCCTCTCTCCCCCCAAATCACAGTTAATGTTCCCTCTCCCCCTCAATCACAGTTAATGTGCCCTCTCTCCCCCCAATCACAGTTAATGTGCCCTCTCTCCCCCCCAATCACAGTTAATGTGCCCTCTCTCCCCCCCAATCACAGTTAATGTGCCCTCTCTCCCCCCAATCACAGTTAATGTGCCCTCTCTACCCCCCAATCACAGTTAATGTGCCCTCTCTCCCCCCAATCACAGTTAATGTGCCCTCTCTCCCCCCAAATCACAGTTAATGTTCCCTCTCCCCCTCAATCACAGTTAATGTGCCCTCTCTCCCCCCAATCACAGTTAATGTGCCCCCCTCCCCCCTCAATCACAGTTAATGTGCCCTCTCTCCCCCCAATCACAGTTAATGTGGCCATCTCCCCTCCCTGTAATCACAATAAATGTCCTCCTCTACTATCTGCCCCTCTCCTCCCCTATCAAATGAATACCTAATTAACTTACTTTCTCCTCTGCGGTGCTGAAACTCCCGATCACTAACAGACTGGGAGCGCGGCGCGCAGTGATGATGTCACCGCGCCACGCTCCCAGCCTATCAGAGCCAGGGAGCTGCAGCACCGCGGAGAAGAAGGGGCAGCACAGTTGTATTGGCCGCACCGCCCTGATAGCGGCCCGGCATGGCACTTAAAGGTTCCAGTTTTCTGTGATAAGAAACATCAGAGGTTCACACACAGCATGGTTATTCCCAGTGACGCAGCAATACAAATTGCTGCCATACCTTCCATATTGTCCTATTGCCCACAGAACAGGCCGTGCAGTCATACATGTAAGAAGTGACAAAGGAACCATAAAATGGCAAATTAGCGATCATTTACCTTCTGTGAGTGTTGCACAAGGAAAGGGAATTCTGTAGATGATATCTATAATTGCATACAGACCGCTTAATTTAGAGTTGGATGCATTTTGCCTCCAAATGTAGGCATAATAATTCTGTCTAAAAAATGCAGACATTTGTGTATCTTAAGATACATCCTACTCACAACACGCACCAGGGAGTAAATGTATCAAGCTGCGAGTTTACGCCAGGTTTGAAAGTGGAGATGTTACCTATAGCAACCAATCAGATTCTGGTTATCATTTATTTAGTACATTCTACAATACGATAGCTAGAATCTTCCTATAGGCAACATCTCCACTTTTCAAACCCGGCGTAATCCCGCAGCTTGATACATTTACCCCCAAGTATACAAATTGTATACTTCTGCTCTTACGATAGCACGCTGGTCAGTGTTAGCATCATGTGACTTATAACTTCACTACTATCTGTACACCATATAATGTAACAAAGTGTCACATACATGAGAGATTTGTTTAGCACTTCTGGGACTGATGTGAATGAGTTCTCTGTACAGCGCCGCGGAATCAGTGGCGCTATATAAATAAATGGTGATGATGAGGATTTTTGTCTGGAGTAGAGATGTTCACTGACCCCGTGTTTTGGTTTTGGATCCCTATTTTTTTCTAAAATCCCTATTTTTTTTTGCTAAAATCACATAATTTTGCTTTTTTTCCCCCTACATTATTATTAACCCCAATAACAGTAATTTCAATTCATTTGCAGTCAATTTGGACTATATCACAGGTCATAATATTATTTTCATACACTTTCAAACAAAGACTGCAGCGACCTGGCTGGATGCTAAGCGGCAGAGCAATGACTCAAGCACACGGCAGCTCCTACCACATCTAGGACACACAGCAGTGGCAGTAAAGAAAAGTGGTGCAAGATGGAGTTGTCCTTGGATCATGAAACCAGTTGGTTCATTCGATCGCTCCACCCGTTCCTTGGAAAACTGGTTATTCTACAGCTAATACATGGCGATGAGCATATACACGTTTATTTAGACATCCATGCTTACATTACTTCTGCAAGCAACATTGTTCTTTGTTAATAAAACTGTTGTCTTTACAACGTTCAAAAAAATAAAAAATAATCCTCCATCATTCTTTGGATGTAGATAGTTGATAGTAGGATCAGGTGGAGTTACAGCAGAGGTGTCACTAATTCTGGTCAATTCTTTTACAGTGGACAAGACCAGATGTCAAAATGTTGTGCTGAGTCATCTGCATCATCAATGGGTGTCTAAGATTTTTGCTAAGCACACAACAGTATATAGCACATGTAGATAACATTGGCACACAGCGGTAGCTGAAAGGAAAAGCGGTATAAGATGGAATTGTCCTTGTGCCCTCCCAGGCACCCTTATGTTGGATCTTAGAAAGGACATGCACACTTTAACAAACCAAGCACTTAAGCGACAATGAATGCCACCTTTGAGGCTGATGTGCTTGGTTTGTTTGGGCCCCCACAAAACAAGCTGACAATGGGCTTAAGGTACCTAAGGTAACAGTGCTGTTAATGACCTCTACTGTGGCAAGATATTGTTGTCATCATCCTCAGCCTCATCCGTTTGTACATCATCCTTACACATTATTAATTTATCACCACTGGAATCCACAATTGTCCCAAATTGTAAAGCGCTACGGATTATGTTCGCGCTATATAAATAAATGATGATGATGATCCACCATTAAGAAGTCTCAGTATTTTGATGTAATTGACGGGAGAGGCCTTCCTCGTGGAAACTGAAGTTCATTTTTATGAACATCATCTTTTCCACATTTTGAGGAAGTAGCCTCCTACACCGATCACTGACAAGGTTCCCGGCTGTGCTGAAAACTCTTTCCGAGTGCACACTGGAGGGTGGGGAGCTTAGGCAGTGCAAAGAATTTTGGAACATGGGTCTTCAAATTCCATTTTTTTCCTCCCAGTATGTAAAGAGACTGTCTGATGTGTCTATTTCTATGCTGTCGTGAAAATAACCCTCCACCATCGTCATCATCAACATTTATTTATATAGCGCCAGCAAATTCCGTAGTGCTTTACAATTGGGAACAAACATTAATAAGACAATACTGGGTAATACATACAGACAGAGAGGTAAGAGAACCCTGCTCACAGGCTTACAATCTATAGGGCAATGGGAGTTTGAAACACAAGGACACGTGCTTCATCATATTGCACAATGGACCAGCTAGAATGTAAAGGTAAAAGTATTGAGTGGGCTGTGTGTGTGGCAATGTTGGTCAGAGGGTTGTTGTCTTGTGTTAGCTGTGTAGAGGATGGTAATAGGGTAATCTAGGGAAATTAAGATGGTGGTTGAGGAATATCATAAGCTTGCCTGAAGAGGTGGGTTTTCAGTGAACGCTTGAAGGTTTGAAGACTAGAGGAAAGTCTTACTGTGCGAGGGAGGGAATTCCACAAAGTGGGTGCAGCCCGGAAAAAATCCTGTAACCGAGAATGGCAGGATGTGATGAGAGTGGAGGAGAGACGTAGATCTTGTGCAGAACGGAGGTGTCGAGTGGGGAGATATTTTGAGACCAGTGAGGAGATGTATGTCGGTGCAATTTTGTTGATGGCCTTATATGTTAGTAGAAGAATTTTAGATTGGATTTGTTGAAATATTGCCCTTGTAGCTGCTGCAATCTCCTACATGCTGTTGCCGAATGCCGGAAATGTCCAGATATTTTATATGCCACAGTCAGCATCTCCTGAATGTCCCTGTCATTTTTTTAAAAAAGCTCTGCACCACCAAGTTTATTGTGAGAGCAAAACAGGGAATGTGGTGGAATTCACCCAGCTGGAATGCTCTCACAATATTGGTGGCGTTATCAGAAATTACATATCCTGACGAGAGTCCAAGCGGTATAAGCCATGTTGCAATGACATCCTTTAGTTTTTGTAACAGATTGTCAGCTGTATGCCTCTTAGTGATGCTGGTGATACACAGAGTAGCTGCCTCTGACAAATGTTACATATTTGGATACATGCTGCTGCTGTTCCTGCTGGTGAAGGCGAATCACCAACCCAGTGGGCTGTCACAGTCATATAATCTTTAGTTTACCTAGTTCCGCTTGTTCACATATCTGTGGTTAGAGGTGAGGAATAGCTTTTTTAGTAAAATGGTGTCCTGATGGAATTTGGTAACAGGAACACAAGACCTCAAGTAATTGTCTAAAACCAGCTGCATTAAAATAGTAGATATTGGACGCAGATCTAATACTAGCATAGTCGCCATGGCATCTGTGATCTGCTTTGCGACTGGATGACAGCTTTCATACTTGCTTCCTCTTGCAAAGGTTTGTTTAACAGTCAATTGTTGTAAACTACTAGTAGTCTTCTTCTTGGTCTGCTTCTGGGAGGAAGATTCACCCCCAGCAGCAGCAGCGGGACACACGCTCAAAAATTCTTCTGAGGAATAGTGGAGGAGTCATAGCAACTTGGATGCAGGACTAACTCCGAGCGCTAATGAGGATATTGATGAGGACGGTATTGTGGGTGTAGATTGCAGGTGTCGGGATCTAGCTGAGAGAAGGGACCTAGCTGATGATGAACTGCTTGTTGTTATGTTTGTAGCATAAGTTTCTGATTTTCCCAACGGCTTGCCATGAACTCGCTTCTGATGGCGTAACACGGATGAGGTTCCTAGATGGTTAAGGTCCCCACCTCTACTGACTGTGGCTTTACAAACGCTACAAATGGCTAGACAACTGTTGTCAGTATTTGGGTAAAAATAATTCCACACATAAGAGGTAGATTTTTTGGTCTTATGCCCAGGTATGACAATAGCCTTCTTCTTATCACTGGCAAGAACTGCTTCCACTGGTGCAGGACTTACACAAACAACATCTCTCCCCTGCGTTTCTCCGTCTGTCCACCCCTCCTCTTAGATTGTACGCTCCTCTTAGCAGGGCCATCTCTCCTCCTGTTTCCACCACTTCTAACTCTGCTCTCCAGCTACTTTGCCCTCCTCCTCGAGGGCCCTCCTCCCCCCTCTGGGGGTCTCCCTGTCTTCCGCGCCCTCCTTTTGGGCCCCGTCATTTGCGATACTCCCCCCGCCCTCACTAGCTGTGCATTGAGCTTACTGAGTTACTGTGCTTTATGGTTACTGTACTGTGCTGTCTCACCTTTGTATTGTAATTCGTTTTTGTCCCTGTACGGCGCCACGGACACCTTGTGGCGCCCTATAAATAAAAATTAATAATAATAATAATAATAATAACATCATCCTCATCAACATTATCATTAGTGCCCTCATCAGCTACACAAATATCCCCCTTATCCTGTTGCAATTCCAAAGTGGCATCCTCAATTTTTGTCTCACCAGCTACACTTGGGCTGTTCATGCACACATCTGCAGAAATGCTGAAAGGAGCCTTCTTTATGGGTGTACTATCAGAGAGGTCAGAATTACACATAGCACTCATGGATAGACTCTCCTCAGGGATTTGTGTCATTTCTGAATCTGAGCATACATTTTCCTCTAATGTCTTACTGTTTTCTTCCAGCTCGGCTTTTACACGTAAAAGTATTTGGACACCACTTTTGGAGTATGAATGACAAGGTCTTGCTTGGTCATGACTGACCTTACAAGAAGATGCCTCAGTGACAGTTGCAGAACAAGCACTTATAGAGAAAGGCAAAGGCCTTATTCTTTCCTTTCCACTGCGTGTGTAGAATGGCATGTTGCCAATTTATTTTTTTCTGCAGATAACTTTGCCTGGATTACAGGTCTTTTTTTCTTGACCAAGGTAAAATGTGTTTTTTTTACATTTTTGTTTCCCTGACTTAAAAACACTATGCACTTTAACATAGGCTTTAGCAGATGATGTAGAGGGATTACTATCATCATGACTGGTGCCAGCAGCCGCTTGGTGCTACTGGTCTTCTGTGTTCTGCTGTGAATTCATTTTGATAAAACAGTACAATATGACTGCAGATTAAGAACAACACTGCCAGTCCTATTATTTCTATTTTAGCAATGACAATTAGCAGTGGAGCAATGGAGCTCTCCTCTTTGTGTTTTACCTATAAAACACAGTACAAGGTGACTGCAGATTTAGAAGGCCAAGCCTGCCAGCCCTATTATTTCTATTTCAGGTCTGCTAAGTTCAGGTGTGTTCGGTTCTCGGGGAACCAATCCTGAGCATCTGTAGTCTGGACTGTGTTATTAATAAATGTGAAAGTTAAATTCTCCATGTAAAAAGTGAAGAAATAAAAAAACAGCCCCACATCTGTCATTTACTGCTTTATGTATCCAATGTGAGTCTTCTTTCCTGCAGTAGTTCAAGGGGAAATGACAAATAAGTAATCTGAATAGACGGCCGTGACGTGATATAATACAGCCGCAGCGCTAATGAATTAAGCACTATCAATATCTCTGCAGCTTATTAGAAGCGGATAGATAACGCTGCTGGTGTCATAACCGTCATCATTTCGCATCATTACATCAGGCCTCCTGAGAAGCGTATCAGTGGGTGTGTTCAGGTCTCATCAGTGGGCACGATATATACGCCTCTTACTGTACTCAACTTATGCTTCTCCGCCTCTACAGGAGTAACAACTCTAAGATATGCACAAATCTAGATACAGACATATTCTGCTACATGCGCAGTACGGAAGTGTGTATAGTTACCACAAAACTGATGTATGTCCAACTTTACATGTGTGTATTTTCCTCTAGTTACCTTTATGCTGTTATTTCTGCCCAAAGATGATGCAAACTTCTAGTGTCTGAAGTGCTGCGTCTCTATCTATAAGAGCGTTAGAGTGTACATAGCTATTCATCACTAGGTCACTCTGTAAGTCGCTCTTGTCTCTCTCCACATGCATAAAATGGGCCATTTCCTCTAACTCTTTATTCGAATTACCCATGAAGTTGATGAGTCATTTATCTTTCTTTCTCTTTTATTTCACTTATTTCACTGCTAATCCTTTCTCCCTCTGTGAAATATTTCTCTCTAATTTTACCATCTTCTACTACTAGGACTGTGTCCTAACATCATCTCCCTTCCACTTACTTACTGCCTCTCTCTCTTTCATTGTCCTGCATTAATCTGCTCACCACTTATTCCAATGTCTTTCCGTGTGTGTGTGTGTGTGTGTGTGTGTCTGTCTCCCTCTTCTCTGTTTCTCCCCCCTTGTCTCTTTCTCTCACCATGCCCTCTCTCTCTCCTTGCCCATAATCTCTCTCTCTCTCTCTGCTCTCTTTAATTGTCCCTCCTCTCTCTCTCCCTCATTTCTCTCTCAAGCTACTCTACATCCTGTCTCCATCCCTCACATTTCTCCCTCTCTCTCTCTTCCATTAATTTCTCTCCTCGTCTACTCTCCGTCCTGTCTCCATCTCTCTCTCTCTCTCTCTCCCCCTCTACTTTTTATCTCTCTCTCCCTCATTTCTCTCCCCCTCAACTCTCCGTCCTGTCTCCATCTCACATGTCTCTCTCTCTTCCCCTCATTTCTCTCCCCTCTACTCTCTGTCATGTCTCCATCTCTCACATCTTTCTGCTCTCTTTAATAGTCCCCCATCTCACACCCTCATTTCTCACCAACTTTATTCTCCGTTCTGTCTCCATCTCTCTTTCTCTCTCCCTCATTTCTCTCCCCATCTACTCTCCGTCCTGTCTCGATATCTCACATCTCTCTCTCTCTCTTTCTCTCTCTCTCATTTCTCTCCCAATCTACTCTCCGTCCTGTCTCGATCTCTCACATCTCTCTCTCTCTCTTTCTCTCTCTCTCATTTCTCTCCCACTCTACTCTCTGTCCTGTCTCAATCTCTCTCTCTCTCTTTATCTCTCCCCCTCATTTCTCTCCCCCTCTACTCTCCGTCCTGTCTCCATCTCACACATCTCTCTCTCTCTCTCCCTCATTTCTCTCCAGCAGGATTCTGGAGTAGGAGGAAATTTCCCAGCTGCCCTCTGTTAGGTTGACAAGCACAATTATTCTTGTTCATTGTAATTAAATGGTTTAATTAGCCAAACTTCTTGTCAGCAGGCTGCAGTCATTCTTTTGCATTCAGAGTTTCATGGGGAGTAAGGTAAAGACTTTACTGCAGAGAGGGGAAAATTGAGTCCCTCCTGCCCCAGCCCGGTTCTGATCACTTACACAAGCAGTGTAAGATGCCACATGAATTGTTAATGAATGTGTAGGTATGTATCACTATTGCTTCATCTAGTGTCGCTTCATTGGCAAAATGTGTTTCCCACAAATGCGTTGAGACCTTGAGAAATTGGATTTGCTGGTTTGATTGTTTTGCTATAAACAGTAACAGCAGCATTGGTTAAACCTCTTTTACTATCCCAACTTTAACAAAATACAGAACCAGGTCCATTGTCACAATACAACCGATCTCACAAAGATTTTTACTTGGGGGTAAATTAAATTTTCTCATTGCATCTTCTGCTTGAAGATTGGCTAATAATACTCTCACAACGGCAAGTAGATAGCATCTAGTATGCTAGTACGAAACTGGTCCAGTTGGTCCCAGCGCAGTTCCTGAGAGTTATTAATGCCTGGCTGAGGGTATAGTCAGGTGGAGGGCCGCCAAGAGAAATTTGGGGCCTCGGTACCTTTCTCCCCCCCCCCCCTTCCACACACACAGCAGGAGAAGGTTGTATGCTGCCATGTACCGACAGCGCCAAAGAGGGCTTGGTCACATAGTGATGGGCGTGTCCAGGGCTGGACTGTCCATCTGGCACTTCTGGAAAATGTCAGAAGGGCCGATGATCAGTTGTGCCGGGTCCCGGGCAGTCAGTGCACCCAAGTTTCTTCCTGTTGGCTCCTCCCCAGGAACCAACCATCTCATTACATGTGCCCGGGTCCTACACACTGTCCTGCAAGAGTAGAGGAGCGGACAGGAGAAGAAGGCAGAAGATGGAAACAAGTGGAGAAAAGAATATGAGAAGGTGAGAACACTAAAACGGGGGGGGGGGGGGAGCATGCTACACAGAAAACGGGGGGGGGGGGGAGCATGCTACACAAAAAACGGTGGGGGGGGACAGGGGATGCTACACAATAACAGGGGGGGGGGGCAGGAGAAAGGGTGCTACACAATAACAAGGGGGGGGCAGGAGAAAGGGTGCTACACAGAACACTCAGGACTTACTATGACATAAAAGAAGCCACTAGCCATGAGATTACAGAGCTCCAAGCTGACTTTTAATATACTTGTATATTGCAGTATTGCAGTTAGTATGCTCTTCTGTATAGTTCATAATTATTCCTAATGAATATTTATATAAACTCACAGTTTATACAAATATAATTTAGTGGTGTTAATATGTTAACTCGGTGGTCGGGAATTGAACTCATGACCCCAGCGCTGTGAGGCAGAAGTGCTAACCACTGAGCCTGTGTGTGTGTGTGTGTGACCCTTAATAAATATTCAAGGTACAATGGGTGAGGCTTAGGGGCCCACTGACTATTTTGCATTCATGCTTTTCAGTGCATACTGACACCACGCGGATACACCCCCTAGGAGTTCTGCACCATTATACTAAAAGTAATTCACTAATTACCACTCTAACGTCTGTTCACCTTCTAGTGAACACAACACAGGGCGCTACGGGTGATTATCTGTGAGCGCAGATTCTAAAAAACAAATAAACCACCACCAAAGAGTGAGGAATACCTCGTATGTCCTGTTCGTGGGAGCAGGCCTTCCTGCGGCTGTCCTGCTGTAGATAGCTGCTGTAAGAAGATTGCAGGATCCTCTGCTGAGCCGGTCCACATAGTTCTGCTCCTCCTTATGGGTGTGAGCGGGTAGGACCTTCTTTGTTAACCCCGCCAGCTTAAATTCCTTGGGGGCCACAGAGGAACTTGGGGCCTGAGAGGACCTCACCTCTATCTGTTCACCAGTAGCATCTTCTATAGCTGTGACCTCTGATCAAACGGGAAGTAACAAAAAATACTACTACATACGACAGCAATATAAAAAATAAAGTAATAATAAAACTGACTAAAACCCAAACGAACAGACAAACATAATGAACAGAAATGGTGGTGGATTCAAAGTAAAAAAAATACTTTTAGCCATCCAGGAACGAAATAAAAAAGGGTAAAACTTGTTCATGAAAAATAATTCAGAAGTTGCTTTTCGTCTCTATTATCCAAAATTGTATTGTCAAGATATATGATATGTGATTGGCTACATTGTATTACAGGATGTGTTATACGCTCTATATATGTGCGCATGTCGAGCTGTATAGTACAGTAGTTTCTCTAGTGCTGGTTTACAATGATATGAAGGATTCTACCTTGTGATTATTGTGTAGGTCCTGCTGCTCGTGTTGTGTTGCGGGGGGAGTGCAGTAATTACTGCACAAACCAGTGCAGAGTCCCAGACATGGAAACCCTAATAGAGGAAAGGGTCTCTCTGTCATCTAGTTTCTGTATCAGGTAGTAGAAACATTGTTGCATGTTTGTAAGATATTTGTAAGAATTGTGCAACACGATTTATCTAATCAGTCCTTACAGATGTTTGCTGAGGTTTTCGTCTAGTGTGTATTCTCCTTAGGTGGAGAAGGGCCCCCTGGTGGTGGAGGATGAGTTAGTGCTGTTTATATAGCCTCCTGTCTGCTCCTTAGGAGGAAGGGGGGGGGGGGGTGGTGGTAATGGTGCATTGCTGATATTATGATTGGTATTTTAGAAATGTGGAGGTATTTGGAAATGTTTTTAAAATGTCCTCGATGGAATGAATAGGACATTTTACACAATATTCTTCTAAAGTCTTTATTTAGAATGTCTCAAACTTTTTTGGGCCTGTGCTGTTTCTTAACAAAAAATAAAAAAAAAATCTGTACTTTTAGGAAAAGCTTTTTGTTGACCTTCGCTCTTCAGACGGGATTATTTCCTTTTGTGTTAATGTTTAGTTCTGATACAGATAGAAAAAAAAAACCATACATGAAAGGTGACTACACAAACTGTTCTGTCTCACAGTGATGGTCTAAGGTTGTGTTATCTAAGACACAGCCACATTTTACTCATTTCCATAAGAGAACATGGTGATATAACGTTATGGACCCTCAGTACAGAGAAAGACAGTACTTAAGTCAAGTTAAGGCAAAACTCTACCAAATATTCCCCTAAATATCCAGGTACAGTCTGATAGAGAAAGGGGAGAAAACAGGGTGGTTAGGGGGAAGGATTTATCAATAAGCCCCTTTCTGCAGTGTTAAGGATGAATATTCATCTCCCCTTATTGCAGCAATAAAACAATCCCTTATCACCACAATTTACCAGAAAAACCTCACTGGAGCTGCTGAGCGCTGCTGGCAGGGCGCCGCATGCGCATGCGCAGCGGAAGTGAAAGCCAGATGTATCATTAATGTCATTTCACCCCTAAATCTAGTGATTCTCCAGCACAACCGCCACCATGAGCTCAGGTGGGAAATTGGCCATGAGGAACGTCTCCACCTTGAGACCCAGCAGCAGTTTAGATCTAACCTTTCTAAAGTATCAAAATTAGCTATAGTTATCTGCCTGCTTAAAATGTAACTACTTTGACTATGTTTATTATTTGCTTATTTGTGATCTTTCTCCCCTTCCCCCCTTTTTTCTATTCTGTATATCTATCATGTTTTAAAAATTGATAAAAATATTTTTCAATAATAATATATTCATGAATGTTTTAAAAATATGAATGAAAATAATTAAAAACTTGTAAGCATTAAAACTTGCTTTATTGAAAGAATAATTTAATGATCTTCATCTGCTATCGCCATCCTGAGGGGAGTGCGGTATCGCTGCAGAGGTGACCACCGGCGCTAGCAGTGTTATTGATGGTGGTTACCCTGTGTTGTATCGGGTGAATCAAACAAAAGTCCTATCGCCAGCAAAAATACCTGGTTTTGGTGGCACTAAACTTTCCGCCCCTTGAGCTCCCCGGTTGCCCTGGTAGCACAGTGGTATATTATAAGCCTCACCCTGCAGACTCAAGGCGAGATAATAATAGAGGAGTAATAGAATTAATGACAGCAAGAGGTGTCCCTGTCTCTTCCTTTGCCTCTCTCCTCATCTAGTCGGGCTTTGGGCACCTCCGTAGATACATTCAGACATACACAGTGTTACAGTGTGGGACATTAGGTACAATTCTATAATATCCAGGACACTCTTGAGACATTACATCCCTGAGGAATGTAGAATCTGCCACAACCATAGACAATAATGATTGGTTTTTCGCAAATAGCAATATTCCCATTAATGTACAGTATACGTGGTACTGGTATATCTAGGAGTGCTTTACCTCCAGATCTTGTCACCAATGTTCCCTTCCTTGGGGCTGCTCCATGTGTCTGTATCCAGAACTATCCTCAATTTCCTGGACCACTATTGTGAAGAAGGTTGTCCTTTTACATGCTGCTCAGATCCTGCTCTCCCTTCACAACATAGGGCTGCATGTCCTTCATTCTGCCACGCTCTTACCTCCAGCATAAACCTTACATAAGGGTAAGACACCAGCCCATGTACAGCATGTAGACTGAAGAACAGTGTTTACCGTCAGCAGCCAGGCCAGGTGAAGACCATATCCTAGTTGTGAGGACCGGCCTAAAAGGTTACCCCCTACATATATTTAAGTATTTGCATATACAGTCTCTCTTTTAGGTGTTTTAGGGAGGCAGCAGCAGTATGCGTGCCCCGTCCTGCATATTTGCATTCATCATGGTCAGTGAAGGCCTCACAGATATAAGAGGAAGATCTGGGACTTAGGACAACATTTGATACAATAGGGACCAGGCTCAATTAATGCCATGAATATAGGTCCTATTATTATATGGTTTATACTTTTATACCCCCAGGATGCTTTTCTTTCCCATTGCCACATGTTAGTGTCTGAATAGAAGCCCTTTGTGGTTTACAGGAAGCTCTCTCATATTTCTGTACCCCTATGTGCACTGCTATGTATGAAGGATGTCACTGGTACTAGTAAGTTATGTGTGATAACTCAGGCCTCATGCACCCAGTCACATGCCCTATGAATAGTTTGTGAGTGATGACTCCAGCTCTGACCCTTTAACTGACGGCAGGCTGAAAGACAACTATTAATTAAAGGCCAGTAAATTAAGTAAGAACAGGCCACTTACCCAATCTCTTCCTGCACACACATCCTGCGTCTGCAGAGGCCTTTTACCTACCTAGACAATAATATTATAATATTAGTTTGATCTCTCCTGATCCTAGCTAATGGTTAGAGGACATGACTGTAATCATTGGCAGGGCTGCACCATTGTTACACAGGGTGGGGGAGAATTGTAATGAGTCAGACATCAGGTCATACCTTTGGCATAGCAATAAAACTGTTTGCCATTAACTGCCCCCCACACACACAACCTGTGGTGTAAATTCCCTTAATGGAAATCAATCTAGATGATAGATCTGGTTATTAAGACTGACAAGTACTCTGCAAATGACACATTTCGTAAGTGAATACTGTGGTAATCACTTGTCTACGATTCACAGTCCTCTTAAATACATAAAAAAATGAGTTTTATTGTGATCTGTGCGGTTAGAAAGGTGAAGCTTCTGAACAGCAAAAAATTAACCATTTGGTGCAATTAAGATGAATTAAAAATACAGTAAAATATTTAATAATAATAATGCCCCAATGCTAGAATCCAATTGCAGCAATATGTATATTGAACCAGGAGGAATGCCGCTATAAAACGTCTCTCTTTAAATATAGAATATTTCCTTCCCTGCAGTCTCTCAGGACTAATTGTGTCCGGTCGCTCTTTCCTTGCGAGTTATGTGATGTTGTATATGATGTAATTAGAGTAGGGAGTGGTGATGTGTATATGATGTAATAACTATAGGGAGCGGGGATGTCTATATGATATAATAAGGGTAGGGAGTAGTAACATATGTATATGATCTAATAAAGGTAGGGAGTTGTGATACATGTGTATATGTATATATATATATATATGTAGGGAGCGGTCATGTGTATATAATGTAATAAGAGTAGGGAGCAGTATGTATGTATATATAATGTAATAAGGGTAGGGAGTGTATATCGATGTGTATATGATGTAATAAGGGTAGGGAGCAGTGACGTGTATATGATGTAATAAGAGTAGGGAGCGGTGACATCTATATGATGTAATAAGGGTAGGGAGCTGTTATGTGTATATGATGTAATAAGGGTAGGAAGTGGGGGTGTGTATATGATGTAATAAGGGTAGGGAGCGGTGGTGTGTATATGATGTAATAAGGGTAGGGAGCTGTTATGTGTATATGATGTAATAAGGGTAGGGAGCTGTTATGTGTATATGATGTAATAAGGGTAGGAAGTGGGGGTGTGTATATGATGTAATAAGGGTAGGGAGCGGTGGTGTGTATATAATGTAATAAGAGTAGGGAGCGGTGGTGTGTATATGATGTAATAAGGGTAGGGAGCGGTGGTGTGTATATAATGTAATAAGAGTAGGGAGCGGTGGTGTGTATATGTGTAATAAGGGTAGGGAGCTGTTATGTGTATATGATGTAATAAGGGTAGGAAGTGGGGGTGTGTATATGATGTAATAAGGGTAGGGAGCGGTGGTGTGTATATGATGTAATAAGGGTAGGGAGCGGTGGTGTGTATATGATGTAATAAGGGTAGGGAGCGGTGGTGTGTATATGATGTAATAAGGGTAGGGAGCGGTGGTGTGTATATGATGTAATAAGGGTAGGGAGCGGTGGTGTGTATATGATGTAATAAGGGTAGGGAGCGGTGGTGTGTATATGATGTAATAAGGGTAGGGAGCGGTGGTGTGTATATGATGTAATAAGGGTAGGGAGCGGTGGTGTATATATGATGTAATAAGGGTAGGAAGTGGGGGTGTGTATATGATGTAATAAGGGTAGGGAGCAGTGATGTGTATTTGATAAGAGTAGGGAGCGGTGACATCTATATGATGTAATAAGAGCGGGAGCGCTGACATCTATATGATGTAATAAGGGTAGGGAGCAGTGACATCTATATGATGTAATAAGGGTAGGGAGCAGTGACGTGTATATGATGTAATAAGGGTAGGGAGCGGTGGTGTGTATATAATGTAATAAGGGTAGGGAGCGGTGATGTGTATTTGATAAGAGTAGGGAGCAGTGACGTGTATATGATGTAATAAGGGCAGGGAGCGGTGACATCTATATGATGTAATAAGGGTAGGAAGTGGGGGTGTGTATATGATGTAATAGGGGTAGGGAGCAGTGATGTGTATTTGATAAGAGTAGGGAGCAGTGACATCTATATGATGTAATAAGGGTAGGGAGTAGTGACATCTATATGATGTAATAAGGGTAGGGAGCAGTGGTGTGTATATAATGTAATAAGGGTAGGGAGCAGTGGTGTGTATATAATGTAATAAGGGTAGGGAGCGGTGGTGTGTATATAATGTAATAAGGGTAGGGAGCGGTGGTGTGTATATAATGTAATAAGGGTAGGGAGCAGTGACGTGTATATGATGTAATAAGGGTAGGGAGCAGTGACGTGTATATGATGTAATAAGGGTAGGGAGTAGTGACATCTATATGATGTAATAAGAGCGGGGAGCGCTGACATATGTGTTTTTATAGAGCTAATAAAATATAACATTATAAACTGATCAATGTAGGACTTAAAGAATATATTTTATTGCCCACTAGTAAGACAATCTGACAGATACTTAACCCACATGGTCATGATTATGGCAGCAGAAAGGGGATTATTTTCCAGAAGAAAGGGATTTTGTTTGTTTTTTTGTTAATCATTTCTTTCATTAGATTGGGTTCATTAATATTTCATTGGAAGTATCTATCAAGCATTGTAATGGGAATTAGAGATGTAAATTTCATCTGTGTTCTCGCTGCAGCGCCCGACATTATAACATCACTTTCCGAGTGTTTCTAAGTAAACAATTTTCTTTGATGTTGTACGGAGATGACAGTGTGTAATGTGCAACCAGACAATGTATTTGGAATATCAGGGAACTCAATGTCCAACAGTTGTGTAATATAGCAAGAGAAGTATGGACACCAGTAAACACCACCTAATAACACAAATAGCTGGAGGAAAGGCTGCAGGGTGACTGTGCTGTTCTAGGGGTGCCATTGTTGGAGAATAAGTCATTACTATTATTATTATTATTATTTATTATTATTATTATTATTATTAACCTTTAATTATAATTAATTAATCCCTGATATTGTTCACCGTCCATCTTATAGAAAACACTAGTAAGATTTTATCATTCACAGGAGCCTATATATTAATCTGTGTTTACAGCAAAATCCGTTTTCTGGTGACTGCCGCAGTTTAAAGTAAAGATGTAATTTATTAGTAGGGCATCGCAGCAGACATAGCAGTCCCCGTAGATGTTACATAGCAGTCCCCGTAGATGTTACATAGCAGTCCCCGTAGATGTTACATAGCAGTCCCCGTAGATGTTACATAGCAGTCCCCGTAGATGTTACATAACAGTCCCCGTAGATGTTACATAGCAGTCCCCGTAGATGTTACATAGCAGTCCCCGTAGATGTTACATAGCAGTCCCCGTAGATGTTACTTAGCAGTCCCCGTAGATGTTACATAGCAGTCCCCGTAGATGTTACATAGCAGTCCCCGTAGATGTTACATAGCAGTCCCCGTAGATGTTACATAGCAGTCCCCGTAGATGTTACATAGCAGTCCCCGTAGATGTTACATAGCAGTCCCCGTAGATGTTACATAGCAGTCCCCGTAGATGTTACATAGCAGTCCCCGTAGATGTTACATAGCAGTCCCCGTAGATGTTACATAGCAGTCCCCGTAGATGTTACATAGCAGTCCCCGTAGATGTTACATAGCAGTCCCCGTAGATGTTACATAGCAGTCCCCGTAGATGTTACATAGCAGTCCCCGTAGATGTTACATAGCAGTCCCCGTAGATGTTACATAGCAGTCCCCGTAGATGTTACATAGCAGTCCCCGTAGATGTTACATAGCAGTCCCCATAGATGTTACATAGCAGTCCCCGTAGATGTTACATAGCAGTCCCCGTAGATGTTACATAACAGTCCCCGTAGATGTTACATAGCAGTCCCCGTATATGTTACATAGCAGTCCCCATAGATGTTACATAGCAGTCCCCGTAGATGTTACATAGCAGTCCCCGTAGATGTTACATAGCAGTCCCCGTAGATGTTACATAGCAGTCCCCGTAGATGTTACATAGCAGTCCCCGTAGATGTTACATAGCAGTCCCCGTAGATGTTACATAGCAGTCCTCGTAGATGTTACATAGCAGTCCCCATAGATGTCTATTTTGCACTATTTAACAAGTTCCAGAAATCTTTGATTTTGGGACTTGTGCACGTTGACTAACACCAGTTTCAGGTCCATTGACCGATGCTCTTCTGAGTCTGTGCAGCCAATCTCCGTTTGGGCTCAGAAGACCAGAGCGGGTGCTGTGGGACAGGCCAGTATTATGGCCATCCCCCACCCCTCTTTGTAGCCCAGTGACACCGTGTTACCAATTCACCAATGTAGTCTGAAAACAGCCGCAGGCGTTTATTTGTCATTTCATTATTGCAGTCAATTAAGCTAAACACATCAGAGTGTCACTGATGGAATTTCCATGGCAGGGGAAATCTTTACATCTCTGCATTCCCTTAACAACTGGGGAGATGTGTTATTGATATATATATATATATATATATATATATATATATATATATACTGTGTATATATATATATATATATACTGTATATGTAAACGGTGTGTTAGACTTCTCCTACGTGCTTATAGATGCCCACAAACCTTGTCATGAAACAAAGCACAAAGTTCTACAGTCTGTCCTGAGAGAGACTTATAGAATGATCCATGTTCCATAAGTGGATGACTGTAGAGTGTTTCATCCATTAATGCTGGGGGGGATTTGCTTGGATACAATCGTCACACTAGAACTGTGTGTAAATACAGGGAAGCGGATTTTGGGGGATTCTTGCAGTTGACAATTAACATAATGAACATTTTATTCCTGTTTTCTTCACTAATGAATAAATCTCTACACATCTAAAGTACACAGAACATTTTACTAATCATTTTTGTTGACATAAATATAGAGACTATTGACTTGAATATTTGTATTTGTCTGATTGTAACAGGGATATGAAAGACCTTTAATTACTTCAGCAGATTATAATTAAATGGTTATAAATAAAAGTAAAACCCTTATATGCTAAGGAAGCAAATAAATGAACACTTTGCTGTAAATATTGGTAAATCGTGTTATGAAGATTGATGTTTAGTGATTGTAACCATTGTGTACCAAAGTGATAGTTTGTGAGCAGGGAAATTGCTGACAATTACATGGTTTGTAAATCATTGTTGTGTGTTTTCTCCTGCCTTATGGTGGGGATGCAGCACATACTAAAGCTGAGAGAGCATTTATCTGTAGGCCTGTTATCCACTTTTACGACCCTTTGTCCAGGGTAAAGTAGGGACTATTTATGAAGCCCTAATCCACTCGCAAATGGATTTTTCTGCATGGCTTACGCATTTTTAAGTTAAATAGTAATTTAGGAAAGGTCTAACACATTAGGCAAAGTACCGCACAATCACGCAGTCCCTATAATACTCAATGGGGACTGCATTATGGCCAATTTTATCAAACTCCAAAAAGCTTAGCTTTTCAGAGCTTGACCGCGATGGCTAACGCTATTCAATCCTCTGGAGAGAGCAGTGCACGTGAGGGATCTTCGGATCCCTCTTCGCAGCCTATCCGCTCTCCCCTGCGGTGTTTACCACAAATGGCATCTGCCTGCGCAGTAAAGACTCAGGGTCTTATTAGAGAAAAGTCATCGCTGGGACAGCGTCCTACTATATGCTCTGACCTGACATGACTTTTGTAGTGAATCGACCTGAAAACTCGCTCAGATGATACTTAACGGGCAAAAATCCCAAAATCACAAATAGGCCCCATAATGTCTTATCAGCTGCTATTTCATGTTATGTCATAGTATAGTTATTACGTGACTCATTCTATGGATGGCAGGTGAGATAATCTGTATTTGCAGGATTCTCATATAGTAAATGCAGGGATGACACTCAAATCCCTACGTTTACTGTATCAATGTCTCAAAATGTTATTTAGCAATATGTCAAAAATATACTTTATAAGTGAGGGTAAATGTAATTTGTCATTGCTGTGTTTTATCTGAGCTGGTTGTGACAGGAGGTCCTTTCTGGGGTCAGTGATGAACTTTCCTTATACCCATCTGCCCTATATGGACAAAAGTATTTGGCCACACCTGTTAATTATTGAATTGAGATGCTTAAATCAGACCCATTTCCTGAGGTGTATAATATCCAGCACCAGCCATGCAGTCTCCATTTATAAACATTTGTGATACAAAATGGGTCGTTCTGAAGATCTCAAGCGCGGTACTGTGATAGGATGTGCGGTACTGTGATAGGATGCGCGGTACTGTGATAGGATGCGCGGTACTGTGATAGGATGCGCGGTACTGTGATAGGATGCGCGGTACTGTGATAGGATGCGCGGTACTGTGATAGGATGCGTGGTACTGTGATAGGATGCGCGGTACTGTGATAGGATGCGTGGTACTGTGATAGGATGTGTGGTACTGTGATAGGATGCGTGGTACTGTGATAGGATGCGTGGTACTGTGATAGGATGTGTGGTACTGTGATAGGATGCGTGGTACTGTGATAGGATGCGTGGTACTGTGATAGGATGCGCGGTACTGTGATAGGATGCGTGGTACTGTGATAGGATGCGTGGTACTGTGATAGGATGCCTCCTTTGTAATAACAAACACCCGAATATATATTGGTGGATATATTACGAACGACTGCCTAGAATCGGGTATTCAGAGTGGATGCCTATATGCCTTATACGCTGAACCAAACAGGAATGATCATTTGATTCATATCTATCAGCACTTTAACCAGTAGTTTAAATATTGCTGCAGACTTCTGCAGGCTAAAACTGGTAAATTATTGCACTTGGCTGAACTTTTCCAGTAACTGTGTTTTCTATTTCTATGCGTGGTCTTACCACCTGCATTTATGCTGATTGCATTTACCTTTAATTGGAAAACTAACTCAGGATTCATTCTAATTGTGCCATTTCAATACTTTATCTAAGGAACCGTTCAGTGATCTCGCTATCTATCCCTACTAGAGTCTAGGTATTTTTTATTTCAGAGTAGAAGATTCACCAAGGTTATTTATAACATCTGTTTCATTGTGTGGTGCGGACCACTGTGTGCTTATAAATTGGTTGTGGATACATAAATATGTTATCAAGCGCTGTATATTTTTATTGTATTTAACTGTGATATCAATTATCTTTATTATAATCTGCAGTTTTTCCATTGGTGATTTATCTCCTACTTGATAAATTGGTCGTTACACCAATTCTAAAGGGCTTCTAGTCAGCTTTGATTTTATATGTGTATTGCCCAAATAAGGCTTATTTGGTTTATATTTATTAAACACTTGTACAGTTGTTCCAGCGCTTTCTTATCCATTTTTTCCTTTGTAATAAGACTGTTTGTGAAATTTCATCCCTGCTGCATATTCCATGGTCAACTGTAAGGGATATTATTGGAAAGTAGAAGCAAATTAGGAACAACAGCAACTCAGCCACGGAGAGGCAAACCACGTAAATCACAGACTGGTAAATGACTGCTAAGGTGCATGGTGCGTAAAAGTCACAAGCGCTCTGCTGATTCCATTAACCTAACCGGGTGACTCTAACCCTGACTGCATTATGCCAACTGTGAAGTTTGGTAGACGAGGGATAATGATATGGGGCTGTTTTTCAGGGTTTGGGCTAGGCCCCTTCTCTCCAGTGAAGGACAATCTTAATGCTCCGCCGCATACCAAGTCATTTTGGACAATACTATGCTTCCAACTTTGTGACAACAGTTTGGGGAAGGCCCTTTTGTTTTTCAACATGACTGGCCCGCACCGAGCCCTGACCTCAGCCCCATAGAACACGTTTGGGATGGACTGGAATGGAGATTGTGAGCCAGGTCTTCTCCTCCAACATCAGTGTCTGACCTCATAAATGTCTACAGAATGAATGGGTACAAATTCCCATAGAAACACTCCAACATCTTGTGGAAAGTCTTCCAAGAAGAGTGGAAGCTGTTATCACTGCAAAAGGTGACCTACTCCATATTAAAGTATATGTACTTTAATACAATGTCTTTACAGTCCCTGTTGGTGTAATGGTCAAGTGTCTGAATACTTTAGTTCATGTACATGGTAGTTGTTTTCATGTGAAAGATAAAAACCAGAGGTGATATAGATGTGATGGTTCTGTATGAATTGACGAGATGTGTTCTTACAAGTGCAGAGACATTAACGTTATACATTACTCTTCTGCAAATATGACGGAATGAAAAAGCACCTTCTTATTATGTTTTACTGTAATAAATGGACGTTTCCATTTCTAGTAAATGACTTTGAGCTGTTTGTGAGGCAGCAGCCGGGGTTTCTTGTAACAGTTACTACTACACTATATAGAACATCACAGACCCACACCCAGCCAGGCAGGAAACGTCACCCATGTATTACAGCATTGTTAGTGGAAGACGTGGCAGATAATCTACACAACGTGACAATGTTTAGAAGCAGTTCTTATGTCTATCTTCTCCCAGGCCCAGCAGTAATCGGACAATTTCCAAATGTCAGACCTGTCCTTATATTTTCTGATAGATTTCAGCCCTTCCATCTGCACAGAACATGCACAGCTCACGTCATAGATTTTCAATGTTAAATGAAACATCCGTGCTTTGATTTAGCTGTTGGTGAGCAGATGATACATTGTGGAGATTGCTAGAAACACTACGGGTAAAACGTTGTTAGTAAATGTGAGGGCTTTGGATTTCTCACATAGCATGGAAAGTGCTATTATCCCTGTCTTACCCTGCCTGGGGGTGCTGCAGAGTAAGAGGAACGTTACCAAAGCATCTTACAGCCATCCACACGCTGGATTCCACTTTCATCGCTAGAGGACTAATTAGGGATCTGGAAACAATCAAAGCCCTGATGGAAGCGTCTATCTCTATTATTGCATATCGGTCCCTTATTGTTTTCTTTTCTAGTATTGTGATAATGTTTCTAGGGGATTTTGACTGTGATTTAAAGGCATGTAGTGTCGCTGTTGATGAATATAATACATGATCTATATTGAGCTACAATAACGTGACATCTGTGCTCTCGGCAGAAGACTGATCTCAGCATGGTTTGGGAAAATACAATGTTTGAAAGTGAAATTTTAGTTAAAAAATGTAATTAATTTTTAACTGCATAATAATAATCATTAAATAACTTGATTATGAAATAATAATTCTACCCATTATGTTGTGTGTTGTCTCTTTGATGGTTATTGAGATGATTAGTTGTAATAGTGACTGACAATGACATCTGCAGGTGTGAAAAGAACTAACGCTTATCTAGTAAGATGTTTACCATGGAGCCTCCCATAAATCTTGGAATATTCAGACAAAAAAGTGGGGGAAGTAGTGTTGTTTCACCACTTGAAGACGACATAAAAGGTTTATTTGCAGTTATAAATATATTATGCAACTTTGTTATTTTTATTTTATTTTTTTTTAGAAATGTGACCCAATATTATAGGTATGGGTAATCTTTTGGGTATGCACCCTCTAAGTTCAAATCAATCGGCTATGACCCAACAATAAGGATGGCGTGTAGCTGTAGCGAGAGTACACAGTACAGTAGATATAATATTTGTCATGTTTTACCTAGGGTCCCCCCCCCCCCCATAAAAATAAAATCATTAGCTGAGGTCGGGACAACTATCCTTTCATTTTATTAAGATCTGTGTAAAGACAATATTTATTTTATTTATTTTATCAGTCATTTATACTCTGTTACCAAGGTTCAGACCTGCTTCCAAGTATCTCATGACGCTGCAGTTCCTGTGCAGTTATCGCTAGATAAAATCATTTTAAAGAAATGTTTTATATTTTCTGTGGAAAAATAATTTTTTAATGGGTAAAGGTATTTAAATATTTGTGTCAATAGATTGTATCTTTTTTTTGGAACTGAAATCCTAAATCTGGCTCACACATGCACAGTTAACCCTTATCACCGCCGTGGCACTATGTAAATTAAGGTGGATAATAATAATGTTTGCTTCCTTTAAAAGGACAGTAGTTTACTTGGTGACTGTCTGGAAACTAAGGGGATAAGGGGATAATCCTTTCTTACTGCCGGCACTGAACATCCCACAAGAGCTCCCTACGTTTCAGCTACAGGCTGTGGGGACTATTCTCCTTCATCTAAATGAGGCGTCTATTTATCAAATGGACAAAAGCCTTAAATCCTGCTACAGCTGGAATTATTACAGGATGTCAGGACTCGGGATGTCGGGATTATTACAGAATGTCGGGACTCGGGATGTCGGGATTATTACAGAATGTCAGGACTCGGGATGTCAGGATTATTACAGAATGTCGGGACTCGGGATGTCGGGATTATTACAGAATGTCAGGACTCGGGATGTCGGGATTATTACAGAATGTCAGGACTCGGGATGTCAGGATTATTACAGAATGTCGGGACTCGGGATGTCGGGATTATTACGGGATGTCAGGACTCGGGATGTCGGGATTATTACAGAATGTCGGGACTCGGGATGTCGGGATTATTACAGAATGTCAGGACTCGGGATGTCGGGATTATTACAGAATGTCGGGACTCGGGATGTCGGGATTATTACGGGATGTCGGGACTCGGGATGTCGGGACTCGGGATGTCGGGATTATTACAGGATGTCAGGATGCCTATTTATCATAGCCCCTGGTTATCACCTCCTGCGGTACTTTGTATGGGGAAGCCATATCATGGGCAGAGGCTTGTTTTCCTTTTTTTGTTTTTATTTAAAATAAAGCTCATATATTATTTTTTTATTTTTTAACACTTTTCTTTAATTTTACAACTTTATTTTTTTTAATGAAATCTGGATGCAGACATACTGGCACGTGCATGCGCAGGGGCCCCCTGCTCTGGCCTGACACGTGGTACAAGTACTCATACCCCTGCCTGCCAGCGTCGCCAGAGAGCTGAGCATCGGTGACATTTTGACCTGATGACCTGTCTCCATGCCCTACTGGGGCTGTAACATACTAGCCTGGATTGCTGAGGCTTAGCCTACGGTTTGGCCACGCCAGTCTTAGCAGATGTGCCCATGCTGACTTGATAAATAAACTTCCACAAACCTTACCGCCAGCAGAGTTAACAATGGCGATAACAATGCTGTTGTTGGCAGTAACCCTCTTCATGTATTGGGTAAAAGAGTTATCTTCCCAAAGTTTCATTTATCCCCCTATTTTAACATATTAACATTGATGTATTCTTGTATTTTACCCAACATGCAAATGGGATTCCTTACCTGGGCCCTATGCTCACACACTCGCACAACACGTCACTGCACCTCAACCGATCAGTTGCCTCCTGAATAACTCTGTGCTGCTGTAAATATTCTCATTTTCTAATTGCTAAAACACATGGGTTGTTGGTTTTGTCCGACCAATCCCCACACTATTTATTGGGACCACTGTTGTTAGGAAATGTGTGACTTATGGCCATAGAAACATCATAGTAAGAAAAGCAGATTGTACAGCGGTCATTGTTAATATATCGAGCATGAGTCTAATTTTGTAAATCACTACAGTCTGCTGCCTAAATATGCCGTGGAAGTGTAAAAATTAGAATGAATATTATTGTACAATGACTTTCTCCTTTCTGTTTCCATGGCTTGGGGCCAGTGCACTTCCTGGATTGCCCTCTCAAACTGCCCCCGGGGTGCTGAGTGCGTGAGGTCTTTGTTTTAAGCTGCACATAAGCAGCAGGCCAGAGTTATGGCACTTTCATCCTCTGAAATGGACCTGCAGGGACCCATTATGGTTTTACTGCTGGATGGTAGAAGAGAGGGGGCAGGAAGAGCTATATGAAAAGGACAATCCTGATTAACTTGTTAGGTAAAAGGCCGGAGAGTATGGTTCCAGTACTGCTCTATGTTAATCCAGACTTGTCTACTGTCCCTGTAAGTCCGGAATAGGTGTCACATAGCAGCAGGAATATGTAATGTTCTTATATGTCCGGAGTAGGTGTCACATAGCAGCAGGAATATGTAATATTCCCGTATGTCCGGAATAGGTGTCACATAGCAGCTGGAATATGTAATGTTCCCGTATGTCCGGAATAGGTGTCACATAGCAGCTGGAATATGTAATGTTCCCATGTGTCCGGAATAGGTGTCACATAGCAGCAGGAATATGTAATGTTCCCGTATGTCCGGAATAGGTGTCACATAGCAGCAGGAATATGTAATGTTCCCGTATGTCCGGAATAGGTGTCACATATCAGCAGGAATATGTAATGTTCCCGTATGTCCGGAATAGGTGTCACATATCAGCAGGAATATGTAATGTTCCCGTATGTCCGGAATAGGTGTCACATAGCAGCAGGAATATGTAATGTTCCCGTATGTCCGGAGTAGGTGTCACATAGCAGCAGGAATATGTAATGTTCCCGTATGTCCGGAGTAGGTGTCACATAGCAGCAGGAATATGTAATGTTCCCGTATGTCCGGAATAGGTGTCACATAGCAGCAGGAATATGTAATGTTCCCGTATGTCCGGAATAGGTGTCACATAGCAGCAGGAATATGTAATGTTCCCGTATGTCCGGAATAGGTGTCACATAGCAGCAGGAATATGTAATGTTCCCGTATGTCCGGAGTAGGTGTCACATAGCAGCAGGAATATGTAATGTTCCCATATGTCCGGAATAGGTGTCACATAGATGCAGGAATATGTAATATTCCCGTATGTCCGGAATAGGTGTCACATAGATGCAGGAATATGTAATATTCCCGTATGTCCGGAATAGGTGTCACATATCAGCTGGAATATGTAATGTTCCCATATGTCCGGAATAGGTGTCACATAGCAGCAGGAATATGTAATGTTCCCGTATGTCCGGAATAGGTGTCACATATCAGCAGGAATATGTAATGTTCCCGTATGTCCGGAATAGGTGTCACATAGCAGCAGGAATATGTAATGTTCCCATGTGTCCGGAGTAGGTGTCACATAGCAGCAGGAATATGTAATGTTCCCGTATGTCCGGAATAGGTGTCACATAGCAGCAGGAATATGTAATGTTCCCATGTGTCCGGAATAGGTGTCACATATCAGCAGGAATATGTAATGTTCCCGTATGTCCGGAATAGGTGTCACATATCAGCAGGAATATGTAATGTTCCCGTATGTCCGGAATAGGTGTCACATATCAGCTGGAACTCTCTGTCTTTGTCATCAGACAGAAACCTTTACTCTGCTGATATAGGTCCGAGAGCCACAAGACACAACACTGTGTATAGATTTTTATATTTAATATTCAGAATCTTCCTGTGCGATGTTCTCCAGTTGTGAATTGGGCAACAACTTGTAGCCAACCAGGTCATCCGATTTTCCCCAGCAGCAGAGTAATGATGATACTGTCTGAGCACATTGCCGGCCTCACTACAGGAATTGTCTCCAGTGTTGTGAATACAGAGTTCACACTAAGCACCGTCCTCCTCGCTTTATGGTGAACACCGGGAAGCTGTGTCCTACAGTCTGTGTCAGGGATGTCATTTAAAAAGCACCCTAATAAAATGCATAGAGCATATGGGTGATTGTAGCCGACAACTATTCCTTCATCATCATCAACATCATCAGCAACATTAATTTATGTAGTGCCAGCAAATTCCGTAGCGCTTTACATTAGGGAACGTTCCAATGTTTTCATTCTGTAAATGTTTGAAAATCTTCAATAAAATGTTAAATATAAGAGAATTCATAAAATGAAATTATGGCATCTTTTTCACATAATTAATGCAATGTCCTGTAGAAACATTGTTGGCATTTCCCGTCTAGACATTGTGCATTCAGTAGTGGGCACCAGTGTTACAGTGATTGCTGGCACCACAGGGGTCCTTCATCTTTATCTGCCCGGTCTTCATTCACCACAGCAGGGTTTATATCCTACGTGATCTCTAACCAGCAGGGTCCTCCCGCTGGAAGGTAATTGTTAGTAGTTCTGTATATTATATAATATTTTATATAATATTTTTTACCTGGACCCTGGGGCTCATACTTTAAATCCCAAATGTTTCTGTTACTAGATCTAACTCTGAGATACTGGGTCTCCTTCTTTCTATTAATAACATATTTGAACTCAGGTTACATTTGAAACTGCGATTTTATGCATAATCAGGACTGAGGCTGACAAGCAAATGACAAATCTTTTCTTTGGGAAATGAAGGAAAAATAATGGAACCAAATGAATTAATTTGGCTGCTTAGAGCAGTTGCTAGATTCTATACTGTAAGATGAAAGGCATCAGCCACTGATCCTTTCTTGTTAAGTAGTGCAGAGACTTCTCCCACAGAACTGGTAAATATAGTTTTTATGTTTGAGGGATCATGTAAAAAGCTTTAAACGTGACCTGTACTGTTGAGAAATTTTTGTGTAAATCCGCTTCCCAATGTATTTGGTAAGATGACTTTCTGAGTAGGTTCAGCTGTTGGTGGATGTCTACCAGAAGGTAATGTACCTCTCCCACTCCCCTTTGTATTAGGGACCGTGGCCGTTGTGAGGTGAGAGCAGTGGATGTAGTATTAATTATTTTGTCTCTTATTTGTAGATATTTATTCAGTTTTTTTGAGGTGAGATCAAATTGTTCCAGTAATTGGTCAGAGGCCTGTTGTGGTAAATACATTATTTAAGGAAGTGATGTCTTGTATATACCAGTTGGAAAGGTTGAGTCAGGGACCAGTTTAGCCAGAGCTCTTAGAGATGACATCAGTCTAGTAATCTCCTTATTTGAACCCACTGTTCTATTTCAGACAATGAAGTTATGTTTTACAAGTGAGGCCTAGATGTTTGGGAGTCTTCTATGGTAAAATCTAGATTAAGGGAGAAGGAAGGGAGGGAGCAGTCCATTAATTGTGTTATTATGCAGACGTGTTGGTATCTAATAAGGTTTGAGAGAACCAATCCCTCCTATGTTTTGGTAAAGATCATGCAGTTGTGGGCTATATGTGGCCATTTGTGTTTCCACATGTATGTTATCGGGATAAAGTGGATTTTCTCTACATATGTCTTGGGAGTAAGATATGAAGTGGTGCAGAAGGTATAGATAGGTTCAGGGAGTAACATCATCTTGAAGGCCGCTATTCTCTGTCCAGGCTCTCATCACATTGGTGACTTGTAGTGTCAATGGTAGGAATTTGTGCTCAAATACTTTTTCTGTTTTACCTGGAATATGAATTCTTAAGTATGATTATGAAGAGTACGAGGTCTTGCTGTAAATAACTAATATCTCAAGTAAGGCCAATAATGTGGTCTCTGGGTTGGTCTCAAAAAGAAGAACATCATCTGCAAAAAGAGAGTTTATGTGATTCCCCATTTCTGGCTGTATAGAAGGGATACAATGTAACAAATGGAGATGATTCTGTTATTCTCTACCAATAATTCCTGGGAAATGTGCGCTACAGAGGGGATACTATGTAACAAATGGAGGTGATTGTGTTATACTGCATTGGTCTTATGAAATATGTACAGAGAATTATTCTGCTTTGTCCACGTTTTTTCCAAAGTAGAACTGTATCTGCCTGCTGTCCCTTCCGAACAAGAATAAATTGCTTGCTGTAGTGACAGCTGACAGAATTGTTATAAGAGACCTGTCATGTTTTACAAAAGAGTAAAAAATAGTCCAGGGTTCACATAAGAATGTTTTGTACAAAGTGCTGTGATTGACTGCAATAAGCTGCATTGTACCTGCGTGTGAATACCTAGACTGTTTGTTTTGCCTGTAGTTGCACCATCATAGTCAATTATGTATCTTAAGATGTTGTATGTGCAAGGTGGCATCTCTCCTGGTGCTCAGTGTGTGGTGGGCAGATGATAGAGGGCTGTTCACTTTCTGAGAATTGGACAAGTTTCAATTAGGTAATAAATTGTTAAGATGACTGATCACATTGTAGTAAACAGTAACAAGATTCATTGCGCATACAGTATATCCGGAATGTACAAACTGCCTTAAGCCATGTAAAATAACTCAATACCCCGATCCAACCCGCAAACACTGGTAGGAAATTAGGCTAGAATGTCTATATACATGCAGGTATGTGCACCATTCAATTGATATACTTAGTGTAATCCCTTATGCACCCATTGGAACATATAACTAGTCCAGTTACCTAAGCTTCATAGGGATGGAGCGCTGCCTGCATAGGGATGCAGCACGGTGGCTCAGTGGTTAGTACTTCTGCCTCACAGCGCTGGGGTCATGAGTTCAATTCCCGACCATGGCCTCATCTGTGTGGAGTTTGTATGTTCTCCCCGTGTTTGCGTGGGTTTCCTCCAGGTGCTCCGGTTTCCTCCCACACTCCAAAAACATACTGGTAGGTTAATTGGCTGCTATCAAAATTGACCCTAGTCTGTGTGTGTGTGTGTGTGTGTGTGTGTGTGTGTGTTTTAGGGAATTTAGACTGTAAGCTCCAATGGGGCAGGGACTGATGTGAGTGAGATCTCTGTACAGCGCTGCGGAATCTGTGGCGCTATATAAATAAATGGTGATGATGATGATGATGATGCAGCGCTGCCTGCATAGGGATGGAGCACTGTCTAAATAAGGTTGGATCACTCTTTATAGATAGATGGAGCTCTGTCTACAGATGGATGGAGCATTGTCTACAGATGGATGGAGCACTGTCTAGATATGGATGGAGCACTGTCTAGATATGGATGAAGCACTGTCTATATACGGTTGGATCATTCTCTATAGACGGATGGAGCACTGTCTACAGATGGATGGAGCACTGTCTACAGATGGATGGAGCACTGTCTACAGATGGATGGAGCACTGTCTAGATATGGATGGAGCACTATCTACAGATGGATGAAGCATTGTCTACAGATGGATGGAGCATTGTCTACAGATGGATGGAGCACTATCTACAGATGGATGAAGCACTGTCTAGATATGGATGGAGCACTATCTACAGATGGATGGAGCACTGTCTAGATATGGATGGAGCACTATCTACAGATGGATGAAGCACTGTCTATATACGGTTGGATCATTCTCTATAGACGGATGGAGCACTGTCTACAGATGGATGGAGCACTGTCTATAGACGGTTGGATCATTCTCTATAGACGGATGGAGCAATCTCTGCATTTGGATGGAGCACTGTCTACAGATGGATGGAGCACTGTCTAGATATGGATGGAGCACTATCTACAGATGGATGAAGCACTGTCTATATATGGTTGGATCATTCTCTATAGACGGATGGAGCACTGTCTACAGATGGATGGAGCACTGTCTACAGATGGATGGAGCACTGTCTAGATATGGATGGAGCACTATCTACAGATGGATGAAGCATTGTCTACAGATGGATGGAGCATTGTCTACAGATGGATGGAGCACTATCTACAGATGGATGAAGCACTGTCTAGATATGGATGGAGCACTATCTACAGATGGATGGAGCACTGTCTAGATATGGATGGAGCACTATCTACAGATGGATGAAGCACTGTCTATATACGGTTGGATCATTCTCTATAGACGGATGGAGCACTGTCTACAGATGGATGGAGCACTGTCTATAGACGGTTGGATCATTCTCTATAGACGGATGGAGCAATCTCTGCATTTGGATGGAGCACTGTCTACAGATGGATGGAGCACTGTCTAGATATGGATGGAGCACTATCTACAGATGGATGAAGCACTGTCTATATATGGTTGGATCATTCTCTATAGACGGATGGAGCACTGTCTACAGATGGATGGAGCACTGTCTACAGATGGATGGAGCAATGTCTGCATTTGGATGGAGCACTGTCTACAGATGGATGGAGCACTGTCTAGATATGGATGGAGCACTATCTACAGATGGATGAAGCACTGTCTATATATGGTTGGATCATTCTCTATAGACGGATGGAGCACTGTCTACAGATGGATGGAGCACTGTCTATATATGGTTGGATCATTCTCTATAGACGGATGGAGCACTGTCTACAGATGGATGGAGCACTGTCTACAGATGGATGGAGCACTGTATAGATATGGATGGAGCACTATCTACAGATGGATGGAGCACTTTCTACATACGGTTGGATCACTGTCTATAAACGGATGGAGTATTATCTTTTCAGAGGAATTCTCCATATTGCTTCTGTTTGTAATCAGACTCTTAACCAGTTTGTCTGGACACACACCCTCACAATTTACTTATCAATGATACTTCAGGGCTCCTCCCACATACATAAATGAACAGAACAAAGAAAGCACAGGGCTTCCTTCTTTTTATCTGCAGGGATAATAGAAGACAACACAGGTCCCTATTTTCTCTGCCATCTCTTCCCCCAATTGCATGGATGATACACACACACACACACACACACACACACACACACACACCTAATTATGAGATATGGGAACTATAGAACAATGGGAAGAATTGGAATAAGGAATATTGTAGATTACTATGTTGAACAAATGACTTATATTGATAGATGTGATAGATAATGCAGAGGTTGATGTGGTGTATATTTTATTAGGAGTAGTGTGATGTGATTACTGGTTGTAGTGTTATATGGATAAGGCTTATAAATGGGAGCAAGGATTATTTATAGTATGATTTTGGGAACAGTATAATTTGGATGCTTATGGGAATGGATAGAAGTCAAACTCGGATTATATTATGTGACAAGGATAGCAATAATGTTCTATGAGTAGACTTGTAATAGATTGCTGTGCTGTATATAACTTACAACTGAGTATGTGTTCAGGTCTATACATGGGAATTGTACACATGGAGAAGTTAATGTAGCTAAACACAGATATTGTTTTATTATGTACTGCTACAGATAGATGAGCTATGTCTATGGATTTATAGGGACACAATCCAGCACATTTGCCTCATGCTCAGAAGCCATTTTGGAGAGTGTGCGGATGAGACTACGGGGGGAAAAATACATCCACATTAGTGCATTGCACCTGCCCATTGTAAGTTACCACTACTGCATGTGGGGTAATAAAGAGGGATGTTCTTACATCAGTGGCAGACTCATAACCCGAACCCTCTCCCCCCCACATCTCCAACTTTATTGTACCCACACTTCCTCCTGTCCCCCTCTGCTCCGCCAACTGCCGCTGCTTTACTCCCACACTGATCACCTCTTCCCACTCTCACCTCCAGGGCTTCATCTGGGCTGCTCCCCACCTGTGATCAGAAATCCCGCAACCTATCATTTCTTCATTCAAGCCTAGCAGCCCTCTGCTATTACCTCCACCTCCCCGCTTGGTGTCCCTCTACATTGTAGGCAGGTCTCTCTTTACTCATGTTCTGCTTCACCCATTACACCTTCAGCCCAGCCCTCTGCAGCTCTAGACCTACTTCCCCAGCCTAGTCTCTCAAGCCCATACTCCTGGGCCCAGGCCTATGTCACACAAGGGATACTTGTCACTTATACTCACTGTCTGGACATTAGCAATACTATGTTCTCTGTCTGTTAATTCACAGCTGACTGGTCTTTGTATAACTATATATAGTGTAATTATGTAGTTTTCGTAGCTGTCTGCATATTTTGTATGATTGTAAATGTCTACTCTATATACCCCCTATGTACGGCACTGCAAACCATTTGTGACTTTGTACTGTATATAATGTTTGTGTACCAGCTATAATCTCCTAGTATTATAATATTTATGTTCCCTGCAAATTCTTTCACAAGGCTTGCAGACAGAAGAGTCCATCCAATGAAACACAGACTTACTTCAATGTCTATTGTGTATATAATGTGTATGTTTGATGGCAGTTGTTACTCTCCTTGAACAATTGTCCTCATTGTCTCATAGTTTCAGAAAAGAGCATCTCGCCCACCGTTCATGAAAACTTTGCTACTTCACCCTTACTTTCCGCATGATGCTCACCTGTACGCTACCTTGGTTCTGCCTTGTCCTCCTCCTATTCTAGTTGCTGGAAGTCACCTCTGTCCCTGTCACCAGTATTTATTGTTGGCTTGTCACACTAAGGATATTTCATTTTGGCTTTAAAAATACCAATTACATTGGTAAGTCGCTATAAAAATGCTTTTTTTGTGAGCTAAATAAAGTGTATTTCATCCACGGCTTGAATGTTTATAGGCTAACAGCATCCATTAGGGATTGACATGTTGGTCTTAACAAATCGCATCTCGACACATAATATTCCCCCTTAATAGTCCTATTATCGTTGTGCCAATCAGCTGCAGACTCGACAAGTACAAATCAAAGGTCAAAGACTGCGTTTTTATTATTATTATTTTGTTGTCTTGCTATTTTATGGCGAAGGAGAAGGACAATATATATCTGGAAGATAAATAAGAACATTCTGGAAATTAGAATGAAAGCCAATTATTTCTGTGCCCATTGTAAAGACCATTTGCCAGATTAAAACTGTGATGCTCAGCAATTTCTAGATGAAGTGTGGTCACGTGTCACAGCCATAAACCTGATTTTCTTAGGTCTAAACTACAGAACTGGTTCCCAACTTTTGGGTCTTGTGCTGGCACTTTCTATGATAATCCAGAGTTTCTATTGAGGCAGCTGCTGTTTTAAATAAAGGTAATATTTATTTTATAGCAGTAAACAATAGCAGTAACTTCATCTGAAGCATTTACTTACTGTTCTCCCCGTTAGGGGTTATGTATTACCCAGCCATAGCTGCCATAACTGGTGTTTTCTTGTACATCTGCATATATCAGCCTGTCCGAATACTGCTGTACACTGGTGTCTTCCCACAACACACGTTAGGACGTGCTAGAGACATACAGTAAATTAGACAGTGGTAGTACTCCCATCTTTTAGAGCAGTGTTTCCTAAACCCAGTCCTCAGAGCTCCCTAACAGTGCAGGTTTTCCAGATCTCCTTGCTGGAGCACAGGTGTATTAATTACTGACTGATACAATGTAACACATCCACAGGTGGTGTAATTATATCACTGGTCACCTGGAAAACCTGCACTGTTAGGGCCCTGAGGACTGGGTTTGGGAAACACTGATTTAGAGGGTTAACCCAGTGACCATCTGCATTAGTTCTGATAAAAAACCACGCTCTCCACTAGCGTTATTTTCCTGTAACGAAGGGGTTAAATAGTTGAGTGTTTATATATTATTTTATTTTTTCTGCAAGGTAAATATAGCGCAGATGTCTTATAAAGCAGCAGTAAGACTTAATTGGTCAATCATTTTCACACAAACAATTATCTGCGTGATCACATGTTCTACAGCAGATCTTTCTTTAGCGGAATAGACACATAACCCTTTCACTGCCAGCAGAGAATACCATTTACCATAATGCACTGTGGGCCAGCCTGGATTAAGTGTGAGGTTGGTGACTTCTATTTTGATGTTTCCACCAAATTGTTCAATATGACAAATACCCCCAAACTGTGGAATTAAAACTATACAGTAGGATACATATTATACCCTTGTGACACTCTCAGTGGTTCACCGTTAGTCTAGGAGCGACCCTGACATCACAGCATTGTAGGAAAGCCTCTTATGATACTGATAAATAACAATACTACCTATTGTGTTGTATCAGTTTTTTTTGTCTTCATAGCTGTTTTGTGGAGCAAATATAAGTCAGTTCTGGGGACTACACAGACCGTTACGTTGCTGACTGCAATGAACGTTTGTGGAAGGGAAGCCCCCATCACCACCAAGGCCGGATTGAGAAGTTGAAGGCCTCTGGGCTACAGGCACTGTGAGCCCCCATCCAATATTACTGGTCCCCCGTCTGATATTGACACACATGTCCCCCCCTTCTCATAATGCCACACAAGTTCCCCTTCCTCATAATGACATGTCCTCTCCAAACCAACTCCACTTCTCTTCCCCCTTCCCCAATATATAGAATAACAGCACTTACCTAATTGCTGTGTTCTTCTGGTCCTCTCCTCTTTGCTGCAGCAGGGTCTGGGCGGCCCCTCTTCTTCCGGCCCTGTCACTGCTTAGTGAGATGACCTCCTCAGTAAGTAGCGGACTGCACACCACGCCTGCACTGACGGAGAGCAGGGAATGGCCACATACAGTGACAGTTGGGGTCGGGGGTAGAAAAGCCAACATTATGGAAAAATAAAATAAAATTATAGACTGCATAAAAATCTTTCATAGAGCCCCTCAGCTAACCGAGGCCCCTGGGCTGTAGCCCAGAAAGTCCATTGAGCTAATCCGGCTCTGATCACCACCAATCATTGTTGGACTCATAGCTCTTGTATAAGAATGGGGGGGGTCACTTATTTTCATGAAGTTGTGTGTTATATTGGGAATCATCCAGCAATTGGGAGACAACTGAGGCCTGAACTGTAAAAATAGTATTTAAATACATAAAGTATTTCATGGATATCTTTTTCACAACATCTGCCTTCCCAGTTTATTCGACTTTTAGAAATAATGTTGATAAAGAGGAATTAATCTAGAAAAGGAGTGTCATGCTGTCTATACAGTTATTTGGTTACTCCTCATCTTGTCATTTTCTAAGCCTGAAACATACATCAATGGGAAACAAAACCTACAAAGGGAGAATTATCAGAAATATGCCATGTTATCAGGTGCTGCGGATTGTGGACACCCTTGTACATTAGACACGTGTGATTTTCCATAAAGGCAGAGAATGATTGGGTGGCAGAAATAGCGAATACCTTCATGAAACAGATATATGAAGTTTCGCACTATATACTTTATTATTATTATTATTAATTTTTATTTATAGGGCGCTACTAGGCGTCCGTAGTGCCGTACAGGGACAAACAAAGTTACAATACAAGGTGAGACAGCACAGTACAGTAAACAATAAGCACAGTAACTCGGTGAGCTCAAAGCACAGCTAGAGTGGCGGGGAAGGGGAGAGGGGAAGGTCCTGCATATGGCTGAGCCCGAGAGGGAGGGCCCGGATGACAGGGAAACCCCCAGGGGGGGAGAGGAAGGAGCGAGAGGGGACAGGGGGGGGGGGGAAGAGGGTCCTCAAGGAGGAGGGCTAGGTAGCTGGAGAGCCGAGTTAAGAGTGGTGAGGACAGGAGGAGAGATGACCCTGCTCAGAGGAGCGTACAATCTAAGGGGTGGGGTAGACAGACAGAGAGACACAGGGGAGAGAGGGAGAGATAAGGATAAGGTAAGGGGAATGAAGAGGAAGAGGCAGAAGATCAGGTAGGGAGTTAAGTGGGAGACTGAAAGGCTTTAAGAAAAAGGTGGGTTTTTAGAGCCCATTTGAAACTGGACAGATTAGGGGAAGTGCTGATAGAGGGAGGGAGCATGTTCCAGTGGAGGGGGGCAGCGCGGGCGAAGTCTTGGATACGCGCATGGGAGGAGGTGATCAGGGGGGAAGAGAGGCGACGGTCATTGGCAGAACTGGGAGGGCGGGATGGAGCATGAGTAGAGAGGAGGGTGGAGATGTAGGGTGCAGTGGAGTTGGCGAGGGCCTTGTATGTAAGAGTGAGGAGCTTGAAGAGGATTCTGTAGGGGAAGGGGAGCCAGTGAAGGGATAGGTAGAGGGGGGAGACAGAAGAGGAGCGGCGAGAAAGGAAGATGAGCCTAGCGGCCGCGTTGAGGGCAGATCGAAGGGGAGCGAGATGAGAGTGGGGGAGGCCAGTAAGGAGGACGTTGCAGTAGTCCAAGCGGGAAATGATCAGAGAGTGAATAAGACATTTGGTGGCATCTTGGGAGAGGAAGGGCCGGATGCGAGCGATGTTACGCAGCTGGAACGTATACACGATACGTTATATCCACAGAGAGACCTGTTTTATTGTCAGAGAAAGAGATTGGTTCTCGTGGAAGACGGCAAGTGGGTTCATTTGGGATTCTCACTTCCACTCAATCAACAATGATAATATTTAAGTTGAATATATTTAAAGAGTTTCTTTTACCTTAATATAATAGTTATCCTTATTTTTATACTACTTGTCCTGCGGTTATTATATTTTATATTTGTGTATGCTACAGTTTATTTAAATACAATATCACCTTCTGTATAAAATATAGATATGCGTATGGGACCTCTGGAGCCTTCCTTCTCTCCGCTGAACATTGAGCATCGTTACTCTCTGATACATGTACCACAAGATGGACAGTTTATTGCAACCTGTGAATTTACTGGGGCACATGGGAGCAGGGGCGGATCTAGAGAATTCTTCTACCCGGGGCGATTTAGGCCCCGCCCCCTTTTTTTACATTCTGAGGCTGCCGGCGGCTGCATACTATGTGCAGGTCCATTGAGCAGTGACAGGTAGGGACAGTGTGCTGCCCGGCCGCTCTGATTGTGTTTAAAACACAATCAGAGCGCCCCCCCCCCCGGATCCGCCACTGCATGGGAGGCGGCCAGTTTGTGGGCTGAACCAATAAGCCAACAGTCCTTTCATCAGGGACCGATTAAGGGTTCAGGCCGCCCTAGACTAATATACTCGCAGCACCCTCTCACCCTCCACGCTAGGCTAATACATGGTAAGCTTCATTCAGTCCCCAACCCTCCTGTGTACGATCAGGTGAGGACGGGGGTCACTTACATTTTGTGATGATTTGTCAATTGTATTTACTGGAAACTTCCACAGTATTTTTTTTCAAGTCATAGCGGGGCAATTTGTGACTTCAGTGTGCCTATATACACGATTAGTGCCCCCTCTATGTGAGGAGGGGAGAATGGGAAGGGTACATATACTAGTTCTAGAAGCTGGTACAGGATATCCGTGTGTGATATGCACTTTCATTCACCAATTTGCAACATGTAAAGTAACTTGTAGGTTTTATAACTGGCATTGTCTTACACAACTAATTACAAAGTTACGTTTTGGCTTTTGAACCTGTTATGCAGCTTGTTGCTGCTGTATATTTATACATACACAGTATGTATATAGTTTATTTGTAGATATTACAAATTTATATGCTCTACTCTGTCTCCGTAAGTTCAGCTTGGCCTTACCCAAGGTGGTCAGTACTGCTTCAGATGAATCCATTAAGGATCCTGTTTGGGATTATAAATAGGCATTCCTTGACTTAAGCCTTTAAGTATTCTTTCTGCTCAGCTCCTGCTACCATTCCTTGTCATGTTGACTACCCGCTTGTGTACCGACCTGCCAGTCGTCTGACTACCCGCTTGTGTACCGACCTGCCAGTCATCTGACTACCCGCTTGTGTACTGACCTGCCAGTCGTCTGACTACCCGCTTGTGTACCGACCTGCCAGTCGTCTGACTACCCGCTTGTGTACTGACCTGCCAGTCGTCTGACTACCCGCTTGTGTACTGACCTGCCAGTCGTCTTACCACCCGCTTGTGTACCGACCTGCCAGTCGTCTTACCACCCGCTTGTGTACCGACCTGCCAGTCGTCTGACTACCCGCTTGTGTACTGACCTGCCAGTCATCTGACTACCCGCTTGTGTACTGACCTGCCAGTCATCTGACTACCCGCTTGTGTACTGACCTGCCAGTCGTCTGACTACCCGCTTGTGTACTGACCTGCCAGTCATCTGACTACCCGCTTGTGTACTGACCTGCCAGTCATCTGACTACCCGCTTGTGTACCGACCTGCCAGTCATCTGACTACCTGCTTGTGTACCGACCTGCCAGTCATCTGACTACCCGCTTGTGTACCGACCTGCCAGTCATCTGACTACCCGCTTGTGTACTGACCTGCCAGTCATCTGACTACCCGCTTGTGTACCGACCTGCCAGTCCTCTGACTACCCGCTTGTGTGCCGACCTGCCAGTCATCTGACTACCCGCTTGTGTGCCGACCTGCCAGTCGTCTGACTACCCGCTTGTGTACTGACCTGCCAGTCATCTGACTACCCGCTTGTGTACCGACCTGCCAGTCATCTGACTACCCGCTTGTGTACCGACCTGCCAGTCATCTGACTACCCGCTTGTGTACTGACCTGCCAGTCATCTGACTACCCGCTTGTGTACTGACCTGCCAGTCGTCTGACTACCCGCTTGTGTACTGACCTGCCAGTCATCTGACTACCCGCTTGTGTACCGACCTGCCAGTCATCTGACTACCTGCTTGTGTACTGACCTGCCAGTCCTCTGACTACCCGCTTGTGTACTGACCTGCCAGTCGTCTGACTACCCGCTTGTGTACCGACCTGGCAGTCATCTGACTACCCGCTTGTGTACTGACCTGCCAGTCATCTGACTACCCGCTTGTGTACCGACCTGCCAGTCGTCTGACCACCCGCTTGTGTACCGACCTGCCAGTCGTCTTACTACCCGCTTGTGTACCGACCTGCCAGTCGTCTTACTACCCGCTTGTGTACCGACCTGGCAGTCATCTGACTACCCGCTTGTGTACCGACCTGCCAGTCGTCTGACTACCCGCTTGTGTACCGACCTGGCAGTCATCTGACTACCCGCTTGTGTACCGACCTGCCAGTCGTCTGACCACCCGCTTGTGTACCGACCTGGCAGTCATCTGACTACCCGCTTGTGTACTGACCTGCCAGTCGTCTGACCACCCGCTTGTGTACCGACCTGGCAGTCATCTGACTACCCGCTTGTGTACCGACCTGCCAGTCGTCTGACTACCCGCTTGTGTGCCGACCTGCCAGTCATCTGACTACCCGCTTGTGTGCCGACCTGCCAGTCATCTGACTACCCGCTTGTGTACTGACCTGCCAGTCATCTGACTACCCGCTTGTGCACTGACCTGCCAGTCGTCTGACTACCCGCTTGTGTGCCGACCTGCCAGTCGTCTGACTACCCGCTTGTGTACTGACCTGCCAGTCGTCTGACTACCCGCTTGTGTACTGACCTGCCAGTCATCTGACTACCCGCTTGTGTGCCGACCTGCCAGTCATCTGACTACCCGCTTGTGTACCGACCTGCCAGTCATCTGACTACCCGCTTGTGTACCGACCTGCCAGTCGTCTGACTACCCGCTTGTGTGCCGACCTGCCAGTCATCTGACTACCCGCTTGTGTGCCGACCTGCCAGTCGTCTGACTACCCGCTTGTGTGCCGACCTGCCAGTCGTCTGACTACCCGCTTGTGTGCCGACCTGCCAGTCATCTGACTACCCGCTTGTGTACTGACCTGGCAGTCATCTGACTACCCGCTTGTGTGCCGACCTGCCAGTCGTCTGACTACCCGCTTGTGTGCCGACCTGCCAGTCGTCTGACTACCCGCTTGTGTACCGACCTGCCAGTCGTCAGACTACCCGCTTGTGTACTGACCTGCCAGTCGTCTGACTACCCGCTTGTGTACTGACCTGCCAGTCATCTGACTACCCGCTTGTGTACTGACCTGGCAGTCATCTGACTACCCGCTTGTGTACCGACCTGCCAGTCATCTGACCACCCGCTTGTGTACCGACCTGCCAGTCATCTGACTACCCGCTTGTGTACCGACCTGCCAGTCATCTGACTACCCGCTTGTGTACTGACCTGCCAGTCGTCTGACTACCCGCTTGTGTACCGACCTGCCAGTCGTCAGACTACCCGCTTGTGTACTGACCTGCCAGTCATCTGACTACCCGCTTGTGTACTGACCTGCCAGTCGTCTGACTACCTGCTTGTGTGCCGACCTGCCAGTCGTCTGACTACCCGCTTGTGTACCGACCTGCCAGTCGTCTTACTACCCGCTTGTGTACTGACCTGCCAGTCATCTGACTACCCGCTTGTGTACTGACCTGCCAGTCGTCAGACTACCCGCTTGTGTACTGACCTGGCAGTCGTCTGACTACCCGCTTGTGTACTGACCTGCCAGTCGTCTGACTACCCGCTTGTGTACTGACCTGCCAGTCATCTGACTACCCGCTTGTGTACCGACCTGCCAGTCGTCTTACTACCCGCTTGTGTACTGACCTGCCAGTCCTCTGACTACCCGCTTGTGTACTGACCTGCCAGTCATCTGACTACCCGCTTGTGTACCGACCTGCCAGTCGTCTGACTACCCGCTTGTGTACCGACCTGCCAGTCATCTGACTACCCGCTTGTGTACTGACCTGCCAGTCGTCTGACTACCCGCTTGTGTACCGACCTGCCAGTCATCTGACTACCCGCTTGTGTACCGACCTGCCAGTCATCTGACTACCCGCTTGTGTACTGACCTGCCAGTCGTCTGACTACCCGCTTGTGTACCGACCTGCCAGTCGTCAGACTACCCGCTTGTGTACCGACCTGCCAGTCATCTGACTACCCGCTTGTGTACTGACCTGCCAGTCATCTGACTACCCGCTTGTGTACTGACCTGCCAGTCATCTGACTACCCGCTTGTGTACCGACCTGCCAGTCGTCTGACTACCCGCTTGTGTACTGACCTGCCAGTCGTCTGACTACCCGCTTGTGTACCGACCTGCCAGTCGTCAGACTACCCGCTTGTGTACCGACCTGCCAGTCATCTGACTACCCGCTTGTGTACTGACCTGCCAGTCATCTGACTACCCGCTTGTGTACTGACCTGCCAGTCATCTGACTACCCGCTTGTGTACCGACCTGCCAGTCATCTGACTACCCGCTTGTGTACCGACCTGCCAGTCATCTGACTACCCGCTTGTGTACTGACCTGCCAGTCATCTGACTACCCGCTTGTGTACTGACCTGCCAGTCATCTGACTACCCGCTTGTGTACCGACCTGCCAGTCATCTGACTACCCGCTTGTGTACTGACCTGCCAGTCATCTGACTACCCGCTTGTGTGCCGACCTGCCAGTCATCTGACTACCCGCTTGTGTACCGACCTGCCAGTCGTCTTACTACCCACTTGTGTACCGACCTGCCAGTCGTCAGACTACCCGCTTGTGTACTGACCTGCCAGTCATCTGACTACCCGCTTGTGTACCGACCTGCCAGTCATCTGACTACCCGCTTGTGTACCGACCTGCCAGTCGTCTACCCGCTTGTGTACTGACCTGCCAGTCGTCTGACTACCCGCTTGTGTACTGACCTGCCAGTCGTCTGACTACCCGCTTGTGTACTGACCTGCCAGTCGTCAGACTACCCGCTTGTGTACCGACCTGCCAGTCGTCTGACTACCCGCTTGTGTACCGACCTGCCAGTCGTCTGACTACCCGCTTGTGTACTGACCTGCCAGTCATCTGACTACCCGCTTGTGTGCCGACCTGCCAGTCGTCTGACTACCTGCTTGTGTACTGACCTGCCAGTCGTCTTACTACCTGCTTGTGTACCGACCTGCCAGTCATTTGACTACCTGCTTGTGTACTGACCTGCCAGTCGTCTGACTACCCGCTTGTGTGCCGACCTGCCAGTCATTTGACTACCCGCTTGTGCACTGACCTGCCAGTCGTCTACCCGCTTGTGTGCCGATTTGCCAGTCGTCTGACTACCTGCTTGTGTACTGACCTGTCAGTCGTCTACCCGCTTGTGCACCGACCTGACAGTTGCCTGACTACCTGCTTGGGTACCGATCTGGCAGTTATCTGGCTGCACTCTTGGGTACCGACCTGCCAGTCATCTACCCGCTTGTGTACCAAACTGGCAGTCGTCTGGCTGCACTCTTGTGTACCAAGCCCACATTTGTCTAAATGCAATCAGCTATTGGACTTCAGCTAACAGACCAGTACTGTGACACTACCTGTCTCTATCACTTGGAGGTACCATAGTCTTGTGACTGCTGCCAGGTATACAGCCAGATGGAGCTAACTGAGAAGGTGCTGTCTGGGAGGAATAACAAAGAAGAGGGACTGTCTGCAAATACTAGATAAGAGGATTAATGATTAGGTTACCATTCTGCCAGCTGGGCACCCTCATGTTTTGTGGATGAATGTGAGCTGTGTTCTGTTTACTAAGTCTGGGTGTTCAGTTCTGAAGCAACTGCTGTCCTCAAGCTGGTGAAAAACTGCATGCAGTTTGGTGTGTCAGATTCTCTTCATACAGTTATTACCAGTGTCGGACTGGGGCATGAAGGGCCCACCGGGGGACTGCTACGCTAGGGGCCCACCAGAGGGGGTGTGGCCAGCCATCATAGTGGCGAGACCAGACACTAGAGGGGGAGTGGTCAGCCCATGAAGGACAGCTAGCACCGTAGTGTATTGTATAAAGAATGCAGTGTGTATATAAAGAGTACACAATCTTGACCTGCCCCTTAGATTGGGCAGAACAGTCACCAAAATCAGGATTGTCCCACTAGACCAGACTTGGCTAACCTGTAACACTCCAGGTGTTGTGAAACTACAAGCCCCAGCATGCTTTGCCAATATATAGCAGCTTATTGCTAGAAGGGTATGCTGGGATTTGAAGGTTAGCCAAGCCTGCACTAGACTCAGAACATTTGACAGACTGTACTACCTGTTCTTGTCATTTTTACCACCTGTGGCTGCTGGTTTCTTTAGTTGCAGCTGGTCTGGATCCTGGAATGTTGGGGGCCCTATTTGGAAGAAATAATGGGTACATTTAGAAAATTCCAACCAGCCCCGGAGTTAAATCAATAGGACCCACAATTAATACTTAGGCCTTCCTTCAGCCCCAACATTAAAGTAATAGTATTCCCATTTAATAAACCTATTTTCCTCCCTCCAGACAGCCCCTGCAATAAATTAATCGCATTTACATATAACCTATTACCCACAATTGTCACTGCTACTAAATAATTCATATTCACATTTAATACATAGACTTCATGCTCCTCAAACTCAGCCCCACATTCAATTAATAGCCCCAAATCACCCCATCTTAAATTAATAGTCCCCACTATAAAATTAAATTGCCCCACCTTCACCCTACAAACAAATTATTATTATTGAGCCACCAACTACCACACACACACACACACATTACATTGCCACAAGCCCGCTGTGCCATCACACACACATTACTGTGCCCCTTAATCACCATGCTGTACCTCCTTATGCACCCTCCATGCTGCTTTTGCCCCCCCCCCTTCTCCTGGCTCCCCTTCATCACCCTGTGCCATGCTGCTTTGGCCCCCGTCACACTCTGCCATGCTGCTTTGGCCCCCCTTCACACTCTGCCATGCTGCTTTGCCCCCCCCCCCGTCACACTCTGCCATGCTGCTTTGGCCCCCCGTCACACTCTGCCATGCTGCTTTGGCCCCCTGTCACACTCTGCCATGCTGCTTTGGCCCCCCCGTCACACAATGCCATGCTGCTTTGCCCCCCCCGTCACACTCTGCCATGCTGCTTTGGCCCCCCGTCACACAATGCCATGCTGCTTTGCCCCCCCCCCGTCACACTCTGCCATGCTGCTTTGCCCCCCCCGTCACACTCTGCCATGCTGCTTTGGCTCCCCTTCACACTCTGCCATGCTGCTTTGACCCCCCCATTACACTTTGACATGCTGCTTTGGCCCCCATTTTAAACATCATACTTGCCTCACTAGATTTTAACAGAGGAGGGGACACTACCCCTAGCTAGATCTCCCGTTGTTTAGGTAAACAAAGATAGTTTCGGATAAACAATAGTCTGGTCTACCTGATAAAATAATTATTGATGTATTGTTTCTGCAGACCTAGAATACATAGACTTACTCTGTTGGTATAAGTAAACAATAGGAAGCCCTAGGAATAGCATGAATACCTCACCTACAGTGTAATAGAAAATATGACACAATCTCCTATATTACCAATCTTAAAGCTAATATTCAAACACAGTATGGGGTGAACACAGATGTGCTATGGGAGTGAAAACACACACATACTGTATACACAGAGTGTGCTAGGGCAGACCCTCTAGGGCAGTGTTTCTCAACGCCAGTCCTCAGGACCCACTAACAGTGCAGGATTGCCAGGTGACCAGTGAAATAATTATACCACCTGTTACACTGTGTCAGTCAGTAATGACTACACCTGTACTGCAGCAAGGAGATATGGAAAACATGTACTGCTAGGGGGTCCTGATGACTGGAGTTGAGAAACACTGCTCTAGGGGAACATGGGGATAAACAGTATCATGACAACCGGGTCCCACCTGGCACGCCGAACAGGGTCTCACCTGGCATGCTGAATGGGGTCCCGCCTGGCACGCTGAATGGGGTCCCGCCTGGCACGCTGAATGGGGTCCCACCTGGCACGCTGAATGGGGTCCCGCCTGGCACGCTGAATGGGGTCCCACCTGGCACGCTGAATGGGGTCCCACCTGGCACGCCGAACAGGGTCTCACCTGGCACGCTGAATGGGGTCCCGCCTGGCACGCCGAACAGGGTCTCACCTGGCACGCTGAATGGGGTCCCACCTGGCACGCTGAATGGGGTCCCACCTGGCACGCTGAATGGGGTCCCGCCTGGCACGCTGAATGGGGTCCCACCTGGCACGCTGAATGGGGTCCCACCTGGCACGCTGAATGGGGTCCCACCTGGCACGCTGAATGGGGTCCCGCCTGGCACGCTGAATGGGGTCCCGTCTGGCACGCTGAATGGGGTCCCACCTGGCACGCTGAATGGGGTCCCGCCTGGCACGCTGAATGGGGTCCCGCCTGGCACGCTGAATGGGGTCCCGCCTGGCACGGTGAAATGGGTCCCATGTGGCATGTTGAATGGAATCTCATTTGGATATTTGACAGAACCCAGGACTATATAATACTATATACTCAGAGGAACCCAGGACTATATAACTCTATATACTTAGAGGAACCCAGGACTATATAACACTATATACTCAGAGGAATCCAGGACTATGTAACACTATATACTCAGAGGAATCCAGGACTATATAACACTATATACTCAGAGGAATCCAGGACTATGTAACACTATATACTTAGAGGAACCCAGGACTATATAATACTATATACTCAGAGGAACCCAGGACTATATAACTCTATATACTTAGAGGAACCCAGGACTATATAACACTATATACTCAGAGGAATCCAGGACTATGTAACACTATATACTCAGAGGAATCCAGGACTATATAACACTATATACTCAGAGGAATCCAGGACTATGTAACACTAGCCGGGTGGGAAAGGGGGGGGTTCTGTGTCTGCATTAAAGGGGAATGGACTTGGACACCCTCAGGACCTGCTGCAGGTAAATAATTAATAGGTCTGTAAAACTAACCTTCAAATGCCCGCCGCCCTGGGACTGTTGTCTGCAGCTGTGTCCTCGTATAATTGGGAACTGGTGATTATCGTCTGATAGTAGCAGTGACTCGCTGCTTTGCCAGTGAAACAAACAAAAAAAAGTTTCCTAGTTCCCTATGTTCTACTATTTCCCTTCATGAAATACATTGTTTTCTGTACACCAATCGGCCACAGCATAAAAAACACAGACAATTGAAGTGAATAATTTTGATTATCTCCTTACAATGAGACCTGTCAAGGGGTGGGATATATTAGACAGCAAGTGAACAGTCAGTTCTTGATGTTGATCTGTTGGAAGCAGGAAAAATGGGCAAGCGTAAGGATCTGAGTGACGTTGAGACGGGCCAAATTGTGATGGCTAGATGACTGGGTCAGAACATCTCCAAAATGCAGTGGTTAGTACCTGCCAAAAGTGGTTCATGGAAGGACCACTGGTGAACCCCGAAAGGGTCATGGGCATCCAAGGCTCATTGATGGTGTGGGGAGTGAAGACGCCTGTCTGGTCCCATCACACAGAAGAGCTACTGTAGCACAAATAGCTGAGAAAGGTAATGCTGTCTGTGATAGGTGTCAGAACACACAGTACATCCCAGCTTGCTGTGTACGGGGCTGCGTAGCCACCGACCGGTCAGAGTGCCCATGCTGACTCCTGTCCACCGCTTAAAGTGTCTATAATGGGCACATGGGTGCTCAAACTGGACCATGGAGCAATGGAAGAAGGTGGCCTGGTCTGATGGATCATGTTTTTTTTTTAATATTATGTGGACGATTATGTGCATATGCGTCATTTACCTGGGGAAGAGATGGCACCAGGATGCACTATGGGAAGAAGACAAGCTGGCGGAGGTAGTGTGATGCTCTGGGCAATTCATGTGAATGTTACTTTGACAAGTACCACCTACTTAAACATTGCTGCAGACCAAGTTCATGGCAATAGTATTTCCTGATGGCAGTGGCTTCTTTCCGGAATGTGTTCAGGAATGGTTGAGGAACATAACAAAGAGTTCAAGGTGTTGAGTTGGCCTCCAAATCCCCGGATCTTAATCATATGGAGCATCTGTGGGATGTGCTGGAAAAACAAGTCCGAGCCATGGAGTCCTCACCTTGCACCTTACAGGATTTAAAGAATCTGCTGCTAACGTCTTGGTGCCAGATACCACAGGACACCTTCAGAGATCTTGTGGAGCCCATGTCTCAACAGGTGAGAGCTGTTTTAGTGGCATGATGGGGACCTACACAGTATTAGGCAGGTGGTTTTATTGTTGTAACTGATCGGTATATGTACTTAGTAAGCTTCTCCATAGAACTTATCTTCATTATATTGTACCAAGTGTTACCACTCTAAAAAGGTGCAGGCGGCATTAAAATTGACGCAAAGCGAGTGGTTCTTAGTGCTTGTGTACAGGTCCTTACATTATTTTTTGGACTATTGTGTTAAATCATGTTTACCCAGCTTTAAATTTCCTCATTGAATGTCTGATTTTAACGCCTGTGAGGCCTTACACTGATGAGTGTACTGCTGAATGTATGACCTCATATTTTCTCACCTGTGTCACATTAAAAAAGTGCAAACATTGAGCCTGCAGCAATGCTCAGTTTCTGGTTATAGCATAAGACAGGTGACATTGTGTTATATCAGTGGCACATGGTGGCGCTGCATAATTAATTCAGTATCTCTGATGTCTCAACTGACGACTGCTATGTGAATGGCGGCTTCTGGTATTTTTGGATCCTGACATACAATTATATCAATTTACAAATTCTATAGTGAGTTGTATAGAAAAGAAGATTTGGGAAATAGCTGCTGGACCTCACTCCCAGACTCACTTTATATTGTTGCATCAGATTGTTACTGGTATGTTGTAGAAGCGGAGACATTACACAGTGTGAGAACAATGCACTGGTTACTTTTCAGCTTTATGAGCTGTTAGTGGGACGGTTTCCATGGCCGCCGCTGACCGAGCTGCACTGACTGCTGTTCCTGTGCATCAGTGATAAGCTAGGAATGTGGCACAAGGCAGCGGTGCAACCTCAGTGGGTGCAGTAGCTGTGAGGTGTGGGGGGGCCTGACAATGCTGGGTCACCCCCCATTCCCGGAGCCACTGTTCTGGCCTCTTCTGACCACACACCATTAAGGACTGTGAAGTGAAAACGACATTGCAGGACCGCTGCCTGCTTGTGCTATGGTTCCCAGTGATGCACTGTCCCTGTAAGCATATGGCCATACCTAACAACTTTTTAACTTTTGAAGTTGTTGAATCCATGCGGTTGCATGGGAATGGGGTTTATGGCCATGGCCATGGCCCTCCAGGGGCTGTGTATATCGCTTCCAAGTGCTGGTCCATCTCAGTCACCTTCAAAACACCTGATCAACGGTGCATGCACCAGCATCAGGTTCACCGCTGCTCTGCTTGTACATACCTCCCAAAGCAGTCTGAGGGTGGCCCCGTCGGGGCACAGCAGTCTGAGGGTGGCCCAGTCGGGGCAAAGCAGTCTGAGGGTGGCCCAGTCGGGGCACAGCGGTCTGAGGGTGGCCCAGTCGGGGCACAGCGGTCTGAGGGTGGCCCAGTCGGGGCATAGCGGTCTGAGGGTGGACCAGGCGGGGCAAAGCGGTCTGAGGGTGGCCCAGTCGGGGCAAAGCGGTCTGAGGGTGGCCCAGTCGGGGCAAAGCGGTCTGAGGGTGGCCCAGTCGGGGCAAAGCGGTCTGAGGGTGGCCCAGTCGGGGCACAGCGGTCTGAGGGTGGCCCAGTCGGGGCATAGCGGTCTGAGGGTGGCCCAGTCTGGGCAAAGCGGTCTGAGGGTGGACCAGGCGGGGCACAGCGGCCTGAGGGTGGCCCAGTCGGGGCACAGCGGCCTGAGGGTGGCCCAGTCGGGGCACAGCGGCCTGAGGGTGGCCCAGTCGGGGTACAGCGGCCTGAGGGTGGCCCAGTCGGGGCACAGCGGTCTGAGGGTGGCCCAGTCGGGGCATAGCGGTCTGAGGGTGGCCCAGTCTGGGCAAAGCGGTCTGAGGGTGGCCCAGCGGCCTGAGGGTGGCCCAGTCGGGGCACAGCGGCTTGAGGGTGGCCCAGTCGTGGGACAGCGGTCTGAGGGTGGCCCAGGCTGGGCACGGCGGTCTGAGGGTGGCCCAGGCGGGGCACGGCGGTCTGAGGGTGGCCCAGTCGGGGCACGGCGGTCTGAGGGTGGCCCAGTCTGGGCACGGCGGCCTGAGGGTGGCCCAGTCGGGGCACGGCGGCCTGAGGGTGGCCCAGTCGGGGCACGGCGGCCTGAGGGTGGCCCAGTCTGGGCACGGCGGCCTGAGGGTGGCCCAGTCTGGGCACGGCGGCCTGAGGGTGGCCCAGTCGGGGCACGGCGGCCTGAGGGTGGCCCAGTCGGGGCACGGCGATCTGAGGGTGGCCCAGTCGGGGCACGGCGATCTGAGGGTGGCCCAGTCGGGGCACGGCGGCCTGAGGGTGGCCCAGTCGTGGGACAGCAGTTTGCAGGACAACCTGTGACACATAAATACATTTCTGCAATCATGGCTGTACTACAGAGAACAGTGTAAGGTATAAGTAACAATATGTAAGATGTAATCAGAGTTCTGGGCAGTTATCTCATCTCCCGCCTCAGCCACAGCACCGCGCATCACATCACGTCTGCCTCCGCGGGAGATAGTTCCACGTGGATTATAGCAGCCCAGGATCCCCGAATCACCCACAACCCACCCACACTCCGTGGGTTGTGTGTAACGGGATGTAATGTACTTATAAAAATGATCTCCACCCTACACGGCCGATGTGGGTGTCCGTGGGCAGGTATCCCTCCGCCGGGTGAGATGAGTGCTCCGTCCTGTCAGTGCGCGGCGGCGGGAGAAGACGTGAGAGGTGTGAGGTGTGTGTCATACATGTTATTACTGTGTCATACGTGTTATTACTGTGTCATACGTGTTATTACTGTGTCATACGTGTTATTGTGTGTGTCATACGTGTTATTACTGTGTCATACGTGTTATTACTGTGTGTGTCATACATGTTATTACTGTGTCATACGTGTTATTACTGTGTCATACGTGTTATTACTGTGTCATACGTGTTATTACTGTGTCATACGTGTTATTACTGTGTCATACGTGTTATTACTGTGTGTGTCATACGTGTTATTACTGTGTCATACGTGTTATTACTGTGTCATACATGTTATTACTGTGTCATACGTGTTATTACTGTGTGTGTGTCATACGTGTTATTACTGTGTCATACATGTTATTACTGTGTCATACGTGTTATTGTGTGTGTCATACGTGTTATTACTGTGTGTGTCATACGTGTTATTACTGTGTCATACGTGTTATTGTGTGTGTCATACGTGTTATTACTGTGTGTGTCATACATGTTACTATATCATTACTGTGACGGGTACAGCAGGGTGACCGTCATTACACATACTATAATATTGTCGTTACAGATATTATATATACATAGTATAATACAGTCATTACACATATATATGTTTGTAATGAGGGTATAGTATATATATATATGTATAATGACGGTATTATAGTATGTGTATTATATATATATATATATATATATATATATATATATATATATATATATATATATATATATATACACACACACTGCAATACCGTTACTACACATATTGCATGTGACATACTGTATCAGCTAACCTCATTCGCTGTATTATACATATATATACTATACCGTCATTACACACACACACTGTAATACCATCATTTACATATAGTGGGGTTCTGTATGTGACATGCATGTTACCAGGACTGTAACTAGAGCTCTGCGATAGGGGCGTCAGTACAGCCATATTGTATTATGCCTGCTAACCTCATACCCTGGATGATAGATATATAGTATCTCTGTATGTATAAAAGAAGTTTGTTTGTTTGTTGGTATCTTCCACAGCTCTCAAGGTAAAGCTGACACAATTTATATAGGTATTTAGTATCGAAAAGTAACCTATTAGACCACATAGCGACAGCGACAAATATTGAAAATATAATTTTTGGGTTATAAACAATTGTTTGACTGCTGGAAGGAAACCTCACCACAAGGCAGCAATGCAACAAATCTTATTTTCTAAATAGCATAGTATGGTCTATTTACCAAATAATTTGCTAATCTTTAGAAACTGCTACACATTACAAATCAGGTGACTAACCCTGCTAGTGTGTATATATTTATATATACACATAGACACATACACTGTAATACCGTCATTTCCAAATAATGGAGCCTTGTGTGTGTAGTAAAGCAATAATACTGTGAGATAAATCCTATAGTACAGACATATTACAGCCATACTGTGCTGTGCTCAGCACACCCCTATATGTGTCATTAGGGTGTATCTACCACCAGAGCAGCTCATGCTGTTGATGTAGGGCCTGGAGGTGAGGAGGGCAGGGGTTCAGCATGTGCTGAGTGCAGCACCGTTTAAACTTTCCTTTTCATTGTGATAATTCTAATAATGAAACCTTTCATTATGCTTGCACCATGACCCTTACTTAAATTGTGCAATGGAACCTGGTGATTGCAAGTTATGTCTCTGGTGCTGGGCTATGATGTCATCGCCCAGCGCTACATTTCCATTCTGATGGGAGCAGAAGTGGTCCCCCTCCCATATGCTAATGTACTCGTAGGGCAACTTCCCTTTCCATCAGACTGGGGGGGCACATAAGGTGTGTCCCATGCACTACATCTAGCATTAAGCTGCTTTGTGTCCCACTTTTTCCAGCACAGTTTCTCTTCTTTCCACCTATGATCTTTAACTTGCAATACTCCTTTTCCCAATAATTTAACAGCTGATGAACTGAAATCAAAAGGGATAGTTAATAGATTTATGTAAGTGTTTTACCTTGTTTGATTTCTAAAGGAAGTTGGGTTAGGTTAGGTAGGGTATCTCAGTTTTTAATTTAAAAGTTGTACGGGAAAACCCATTCTGGTGGCAAGTATACAAAACAGACCCTGTACTAGTGATTATTTTTAAAATAGTTTACTTTCTGGAGGTTATTATACATATCACAATCCTATTTATTGGCTAGTATCAAAAAGACCTCTTTGTGGTGGCTAGTACACAAAATATTTATTTTCCTTGTGGCTTGTATACAAAATAGACCACTTTCTGGAGGACTTTATATAATTTCTTTCCTCAAAATGTTATACTTAGTTACTGTCAAAATCTAATGTAGGACAAGACATGGAGCGTTCTCAGCCAATGATAACTCAGCAGGTGTTATAGCTTTTAGCTGGAGCACAAAATGAGTGAGTGTTTTAGGTCTTGTGTGTTTTTTTTCTTAAATATTTTCCAAGATTTTTTTCTTTTTTCTCACATAGGTCCATGGCAAGAGCAGGTCACCAGAGCTAGCAGCACTGATATGTTTGTAATAGTTGAGTTGGCTTGAAAACCTGGAGGAGGTTTGTTTTCCCATTGTATTCATACATAGACTTGTAGAAGGAGACTGAGGAGTTCCTCCATATATTGGTTATTGACCAGTATACAGAGGAATACTTATGTATGCAGATTTTATTTCAAGCTATTTTTTAACCACCATGTATTTTTGTAACACAATTGTTCTGTGGTAATTATATACTTGCATTCACTATATGACAATATACTATATTTTGAATTAAAAAGTATAACAGAATGGACCTCATATGTCATCCTGTCGTGTTGCAGGGGACCGGCTCGGCCTGCTTTGCTACTATCCCCTTTTTTTTATCCCAAATGCCCCTTTTAAACGCTATAGGGGGCACTGTGCTGCCACCAGCAGACTCTGTCACCGGAACCTGGAACTGCTTCTTTCTGGGTACACACTTGCTGCTAGTTCACCACCTTGCAGGGCCGTTGGGCTGGTACCCCTGACCTCTTACTTCAGATCAGGGTTGCTCCAGGTGGTTTCCCCTGGTCTCTTACAATGGCCAGAGCATTGTTACTAGACGCTGGGTCCCAAAACTCAGAACAGCCAGATAACGGATTAAAGTTGTCTAATCTGTAGGACACAGGAATTACGGCAGATAAGGCATCAAAGCAGGTTCCCGAAGCAGTGATATATATTGCCCAGAGAGGGTCCTTATAAGGACCATTACACACAAGTTAAAGATACCAGTGATCGTCCAGAAGTACAGATGGTATATATTTAAATGGACAGTACAGCTCTTTTTATACAGTTTTGGCTCACGGTAATCCAGCCTCCTGCCCATTTAACCAATCCAGGCTGATTCATGCTGCTAGCATGTGAATTGGCCTAGAGGGGTTTAACACCTTTAACCTTGTTGCTAGTGTCAGGGGGGAGTGTACTTCCCTTCCTGTCGGTGAGCTGCTCAGCTTCCTCTCCACCCCTGGTGCCACAAAGTCTAGTCATAGGAGATTTATCTTTAAATCTCCTGCCTAAAAATTGTCAGGTTTGCACACGAAGAAGTGAGTGGGATCCTGCTGTCTTAACTGGGATTGGCTAGATCTCCCTAGAGGCGCGGAGTCTAACATTTCACTAGGGAATCCCGCAAGGGAATTTTGACTTAGCGGCTCCCACCCTGTAGGTCGCGGCCCTCCAGGGAAGTTCCCAGTGTAACAGATGGGAGAACAGCTCTGAACAGTATACAGAGAGATACAGTTCAGGTATCAATGGATAATAAACTATTACCACTTAGAAGTGAAACAAGTTCAATGGAGTACAGGATGCACTGCAGATGATGAACCACAGCAGTGTGCCGAAGGGTAGAACCAAACAACGGAGTTCTGCAATGTAAGCAGAAATCATAGAGTAGACAACAGCAAGGGCTCCTAGGAAGTGGGATACAAATACAAAGTTCACTGGAGTGCAGAGAATACTGTGGATGGTGGAGCACGGCTGTTATACAGGAGAATAGACACAGTCAATGGAGTTAACGGTTCAAGCTGAAACGTAGTGAGCATTAGTAACAGCGAGTACCACCAAAAGTGAAATAGAATGTCAGTTCGATTGTATCCATCCATGCAATAACGAAGAAGGGACATAGACACCACCGAGATGTGGAATGAGTTGGCAATGGTCAGCAATCCATGCAGAGTAGCTAGCGGGTGTTGATAGCAGAGATCAGCGGAATCAGAACTACAGCAAACCGGGGAATGGTAATAGAGCTTTTTATTTAAACAGATTCAATTTAGACATTTTGAAATACACATGCACTAGGAATGAGCCCCTACATATCAGCTCAATTTATTTTCTACAGCATAGAACAAACACATTACCCTTATACCCAGCAGCACCCCTAGTGTTAGAGTTTAATTTTTTCTTCATGCGAACTCTATTTATGACTTTACCATGTTTCCCACACAAGGCAGAAGGCCAGGAGTAACTTCACATGCAAAGAGTATACCTCCCATCAAAAATCGGGACACAATTGGTGCTGTTCCAATTCACCCAGTAATGCCTCCTGATTCAACACACTCCAATTAACTGCACCCACACTCTAAATTTGTAGAATGGGCATGGATTCTGTTTCACCAGCCCCCTAGGCGGTGGACTGTTATCAGGGACATCACACACCAGCTGGGTCCCATAGCACAATTTGGAGGACCCAGAGGTGCCATTCCATCCCCCTGAGGCTCTCATTTTGGCCTTCTGAACATGCACATGCCCAGGGATCGGCAGACATGCATTGAAGATCCATTTGGGTTTCAGGTCCGTATATGAAAAACAAAAGGGGCTTCCCTGCACATGGACTGACCTCTCTGCATGCTCAAAAAAGCAGCCGGTTGTCCTCTTACCTCCAGGCCCTAAAGCAGAATTAGGTAATCCCACCACTGGTGATTATTTACTAGGAAACTGCAGGTGTGTTATATATGCTGGTGGCGTTCCGCCTTACTCTGCTTATTCTGTAGACCACACATCTGCTCCTCTCTGACACTTTATTATCGCATATAAGTGATCTTTAAATGGATGACATTCCTGCAGTTACACTTTAATAATATCTAAGAATCATCTATTATCATCTGATTTCTGACAAAACATTCAGACAGAAATAAAAATGGCCAGTGGCATGGTGGCCGTAACAAAGACTCTAAATCCATTGAATGAGGCACAGGTATTTAAGGCAGTGAATTAGTCTCTGTGCCTGCGGTGTAAAGAAGGGGATCATAATTAGGATGTCAATTCCACAGGAACATGAATAACAAATTAATATCATTCTGAATATGTATGGACATTTTAAGAGAGATGGGAACATTTTATTGTTTGATCCCGTGTCTGCTAAATATTCATTTTAGTATGAAACTTAATGGTGACCTTCATCATCCATAGTGGCTCTATGCCTATTAACCCTTACTCTTTTATTGGGTAAAACATGCCGCTTCATGTCTGGAAATGCGTTGTTACAAACGGTCCTATTTATTAAAACATTGAATATTGATATAATAAAAAATTACATATCGCCCACATTTATTATATAAATACCCCCAAAGTAGCTGAGCGTTAGACAATTGTCCTATCGATACAGCCCCGGTTGGTGATCGTAACTTACCAGCCAGTCTCCATCTTTCTGTGTGTGCACAAAGGAACTAAAGTCTAGATAATATCCCACACATAAACAATGCTTTCTATAATATATAACTTACATATAATGTTTTGTTTTACATTATATAAAGCATTTTTTAATTATTTTGTTCTGAGATCTATAAGCACGGGGGAGCCTTCGCCAGTGATACTTAACAGAAGCGGAGTAATAGCCAACAGTGTCTCTGATAAATAGGGTTAGGGCGATAATCAACCCTATTCCCGCAAACAATGAGGGCTCTTTCCCTTTTGGTAAATAGAGGTAAAAGTTATTACTTAGCAAATCTAATCAAAGATTCTTCCATTTTCTATTTTGCCTATTGTAGGACTGTTCTCTGGTCGACATTCTGTGGAATGTTGACAGAACAAGACGTATGAATGACCCCTATCATTAACAAACATATGCTTAGAAAGAAGATTTTTTTATAAATGTAAGCTTGACTTAAGATATAAGAGAAAGTACATTTATACCATGCGGGAATAATATGCATGGTGCATATAGGAGGCGAAGCACAGACGTGGTGCATATAGGAGGCCTCAGAATTGTGCCCCCAATTCACATGCCACATAGTTGTGCCCCCAATTCACATGCTACATAGTAGAGCCCTCAATTCATATTATGCCACACTAATGCCCCCAGTTCATTTTATGTCACATATAAGTGCCCCCAGTAACATTATGATGTGCATAAATACCCCAATTCACATGCCAAACATAAGTGCCCCAAATTCACTTTATGTCTTACATAAGTGCCCCCAATTAATATAATGCCTCATTAGCCAGCTGTGTGTGCCCGGGAGGAACTGCTGCGCACGTCCGGCTATATTCTGCAGTGACAGCTTACAGAGTGCTGCATACCATGTCTGGCACGCGTGCCCGGGGTTGCTGACCCCTGTGCTAGGGTGTATTATTTACATATATGATATACAAATATAAAAGGCATTTGGCTGCTGTAAATGAGAATCCTGTAATTACTCCAATTTAATATCTATATTATATCCTGCATATGTCTCCTATTTGACACATTATTGTAGTGTTCTTAGCTGCTGGACAGGGTATGCCTCTATGTTATATATACCCTGATACAGGAAATCCTCCAGTTCCCTCATCTTCCAGACAGAGCGAGAGCCTTTTTTACAGCATCTACCTTCATTTCAGAAGGGTCATGTTTGTTTCAGAGGTTAATTGATTTCCAGAGCTTTAATTAACAGAATTCCGTTTTGCCCTAATAAGAAGAATTCCTGGGTGACACATGTAAATTGTGAAGTGACAAGTGTTAGTCCTGATAAGGCAGACAGTACATTGACTACATGCATAGGCCCAATCCTCCCCTTTCCACCAGTTAAATCGTAGGCTGTAGTAAGAGACCTTTGCTCTGGAAAATGTATTTAGTTTTGTGGCTACTCAGTATTTATGGCGGTCAGCCGCAATCCAGGTTCGTCCTGATTACCCAGTGCCATGGTGTCTCACATTGCACCAGCTAAACCTGCATTATGGTCACTGTGCTCACCTGTTTCCCTCTTTCTGCATTCACTTGCTGGGCTGCACTGAGCATGCACACACCTGGTCTGCTGAAATCCTTTCTGCATTCTCTTGATTGGCTAGTTACCTGTCAGCTCTGTCTATTTAAGCACCTGCTTCTCTACCAAGTTGCCAGATCTTCAGGTCTACTCTCCTGTTCATATGTCCTGTTCTCTGAATCTCCGGCACATCTATCTGCAGATCATAACAGCCACTGTGTCTACTCCACTATCCAGTGGTAACGCTCTGCAGATTATTGCTACCTGTTCTCTGAGTCTCCACCACATCTATCCGCAGATCAGCGCTACCAGTCTCCAGTATGACCTGCATACTCGCCTGCTGTTCCTTACTCTCAGTACATTGGCTCTACCGTTAGCCATCTTCAGTTATTTTGGTTCTCAATATAGCCTCGCTCATCACCCCCTAAGAGGGCCGCGACCTGCTGTCTGGAAGCAGCGAACTCCAAACTCCCTTGCGGAAGTCCGAACACCTCCCTCACCGTTAGACTCCGCGCCTCTCGGAAAGGTAATATCACGTGAGTCGGCTGTGCGGGCAGTCCTCTGACCCTAACTCAGTGACACATGGTTAGTCAGTGTATATTAAGCAGTACCATGGTTACTCTGTGTTTATGGCGGTCAGCCGCAATCCAGGTTCCTCCTGATTACTCTGTGAATGTCCTTGAGTGGTCCAACCAGAGCCCAGACTTGAATCTGATTGAACATTTCTGGAGAGATCTGATAATGGCTGGGCACCGACGCTTCCCATCCAACCCGATGGAGCTTGAGAGGTGGTGCAAAGAGGAATGGGCAAAACTGCCCAACGATAGGTGTGCCATCCCTGTGGCATCATATTCAAAAAGACTTGAGGCTGTAAGTGCTGTCAAAGGTGCATTAACAAAGTATTGAGCAAAGGCTGTGAATACTTTTATACATGTGATTTCTTAGTTTTTTTTTTCACGTTGTCATTATGGGGTATTGTCTGTAGAATTTTGAGGGGGAAAAGGAGAATTTGTTCCATTTTGGAATAAGACTGTAACATAACATAATGTGGAAAAAGTGAAGTGCTGTGAATACTTTCCGGATGCACTGTATATTGTTAAAATGTATGTAATGTGTAAATTGTTAGAAGTGTATAAATTAATGTATAATAAAGTAAAAGTGCACTTACCTGTCCCTGGTGGTCCAGCGGGGGCTGCAGAAGCATCCCTGGATTCTTCACCTCCGACAGCCAGCTTCAGTGGCTGCCGGAGGGACTTCCACACCAGCCCCCTGGATACAAATAGATCCAGGAAGTGCAGCGCCAAGGCAGGGGCTGCTGCCCCAGGACCTGGTCTCTCTCCCTCTGGTACTATTTTCAGCCAGGGCGGTGAGCCAGATCCCGGAGCAGGGTTCCTGGAGGTAGTTTTGTCCAGGAGATTTAGAAGATAAATGTCCAGCCTCAGACAGTCTGGCACCAGGGGAGGAGAGTGGGCTGAGCCCCCTCCCTGGCAGCTAGAGGACGGGGAAGTACACTCCCCATGCCACTGGTTTCAATGTTAAAGAGTGTTAACCCCCCTGGGCTGATTCACATGCAGGCTGCATGAATCAGTCCAGATTGATTAAAGGGGCAGGCGGCTGGATTACCTACTGCCATGCTAGTCTCCAAAACTATAAAAAGAGACCCATTTTACACTAAAATGTATTATACCTTCTGTACTTTCTGGATATCACTAGTACCTTAAACTAGTGAACGTAACTGTAATTTTCAGGACTTCCTGAACTAATAAACATCAATTGCTTAAGGAACCCGCTTTGATGTCTCTTTACCCTGCTGTAATTCCTGTGGCTACAGATTAGACCAATCAAGTCCGTTATCCGGCTGTTCTGAGGTTGGGACCCAGCATCCAGTACCAACACTTTGCCAGCTACCCTGCAGCTCTGGCCAGTGTGATAGGCCAGGGGGGATCCATCCACAGCAACCCTGATCTAAAGGGAAAAGGTCAGGGGTACCAGCCCAATGGCCCTGCAAGTGGGTACACTAGCAGCGAGAGTTACCCAGAAGGATGCGGTTCTGGACGCCGCAAACCCTAATGCGGTTAGAGGGTGCATTTGGGATAAAGAAAAGGGGACGGTGGCAAAGAAAGCTCAACCGATCCCAAGCAACACAACAGACAGGGTGGCATAGGCTTTCCAGCCCGTCACAGAGTGTCAATGGCAGTCACCCGCAATCCAGGTTCCTCCTGATTACGCGGTACCATGGTTTCTCCGTGTCTATGGCGGTCAGACACAATCCAGGATTCTCCTGATTACGTGGTACTATGGTTACTCTGTGTCTATGGCGGTCAGCTGCAATCCAGGTTCCCTCTGATTACGCGGTACCATGGTTACTCTGTGTCTATGGCGGTCAGACACAATCCAGGTTCCTCCTGATTACGCGGTACCATGGTTACTCTGTGTCTATGGCGGTCAGCCACAATCCAGGTTCCTCCTGATTACGCGGTACCATGGTTACTCTGTGTCTATGGCGGTAAGCCACAATCCAGGTTCCTCCTGATTATACAGTATCACAGTTTGCTAAATCTATGGAAACTTTCTACACCTGTTCTTAATTGTAACGAACACAAAACAATTTAGGAATGTTAAATTGCCTCAAAGCGAGACATATTAATAGATATATACCGTGTAACGCCAGAATTTCTAGGGCGGCGGATGAAGGAATAGAAAATGTCACCGATGGTTGGTAAATATCATTCAGAAGTAGAAAAGAAATATAACACTACCACGCAAAAGACACATTTATAAATATTATGTATTTCCTCATGGTTTGCCAGTGTTTCAACATTTCCCATCTCTTGCGGCAGGGGGGACTTTGTATGTTTAGGGTAATTGCACTTGCTGCACATCACAGTTATAATTTCACTAAGAAGCCAATTGCAAATAAATGGAGGAAGTCCTGAAGTGAAAGTGTTAAGCATTGGCTGCTTTAGTTATTAGAAATCTTAGCTGGAAGCAACACACATTCTGAATCTTGTCATTTACTGCAGGGGAATTAATACTCTGCCTCTATATCTAGGTGCACACAATGACACAAGCAAGATGTCTATTACTGCATTTTATTTTTATACTCTGCGCAAAGTGAGGGGGCTGGGAACGGGTGGGGGAGTCTGATTGGGTTATTACAGGAGAGACAGATCTTGCAACTTGAATTATGAGACAAGGAGAAGATGAGGTTCTAATTTTGATGGCAGAAAATTGTGTTTGTAAAGCAAAAAGCAGAAAGAGGAACAATGACCAGGAGGGGTAGGAAGTAGTAAGGGTACAACATAAAACAGATGTACATCGACGTGGATTCGAGGAACTGGAGGGGGACTGAGACATTTAGGGGGTGTACGCGAGATGTAAAGAAGCCTTTCATCTGGTGAAAATAAAAGTCCTTTCATGAAAGGCAGAGTGAGAGGCAAGAGGGTAAATGGGAGAAAAACACTGTAACTGTCTTGGAATGAGGGCATCAAGGATGAGATTAAATGCAGGAAAGTCAACACTAGCATAGAGTAAGGACATGAGAATAATTCCCCAGCTTTTCTGATGTTGTATCATAGAAAAATCTTATAGGCCTAAATACATGTGCAATTTGAGAATACAGTGCAAGATCTGTTATGTACAAAAATATCCTGTAGTGCAGTATGTAATCTACATCTGGAATGTAATATTTGTTTCAGATATTTCCGCAGGGTGTATTAAGAATTAGGGCATTAGTTCAAGGAGCCGGATGTGTGGAGTGAGAAAGAGATTCTGGCCTCGTGGTAGAAAGTTAAAAACATGTCACAAATACCTGTTATTTATTATAATTTTATTCCATCACTGACCATTCATCTGAAACTCTCCTCTTAGCCACAGTCAAATGCTAGTATGTGGGTGGAGTGTAATTTGTGATGGTTGGTTGCATAATCTCCTTTATAATTAGGCAATAGCTATAAATGTTTTTTTTGTAATTATAATATGAATTGTAGTTTGATGTAATGAAATATTCCCTAGTGTCACTTATCATCATTCTGCTAAACCCCCATACACATATTTAGCATCATTTTATACTATTATTTCCATGGACACTTTGCTGCAAGTCATGGGTGGGTCAGTATATGTGGATCCTGGTGGAATTACAATCCCCATCATGTTTTCTGTAATATATATTGATGTATAAAGGCCAGCGAGTAAGAATAGACTGTATACAGAATAAGTGGGAATGCTCTGTTCGTTGAGTTAGAAGGTAAAATCGGAAACCTGGGAGTATCCCTGGAGGTTAGGACACATTGGAATAATATACTTCTAATCGGACTGTCTGTGCTGCCGTGTGAGCCATTATGGTCTATGCTGCATTAGGTTTTGGGACTGGAGATTTTTAGGTATGTTTTCTCCCTCTCTTTCTGTGAGATGGCATTTCAGAGTAAAGAGCAGCGAGAGGCTGGGCGCAGGATGAACAGGGATTTAATGCTAAATGTTTGAGGAAATAACAGCCAGGGAGAGGCGACATTCTGGGTGCCGGTATTACTGCTGTGGTTGGAATGCGTAGGTGGCCTCATTGCTATATTAAATGTAAACAGTTTGTTTCTTTAGCATCTTCATGGTGTTGGGGGATTGTTCAGTATTTTGTAGTTTCAATAATTGGTTCAGTGTTCCCGTGGTGATAAAAGCTGAAGGACTGTAGCCTACTAAACCCATTTGGTTTTCTTTCATGTTCTCTATTGGTAAATTGGACAGCACAATGGCTTAGTGGTTAGCACTTCTGCCTCACAGCACTGGGGTCATGATTTTGATTCCTAACCATGGGAAATAGTGGTGCTGTGTATATATAGCTGATGATGATGATTTTTGCTATTGTGTGTCAGAGGCCGAAGCGACTACTGCTCTCTCCAGTGCATCCTTATGTAGAAGGGCGTACATGTAATCCTCTAACCCCCAAATAATGCCTTGCTTAGCTGTGCCTAGTACAGGGGATTAAATGCACTAGACCTAGCATATGTGACAGCTATTGTCCATTAATTGTGCAGTGATGTCTATGTGCCTGACATTGCTATGAAAATACAGACTGTGACTGGACTTCTATTGTGCAATACACTGCCGCCATCTTTCCCACTTGCTTTATCTTCTAATGACAATTGTCACTTCTACACATTAGTATATTTTCACCACTGGTTCCTTCTCCTCAGGATAATTTCTGACTGTTGTCTACAGCATGTTACAACAGAGGAATAATTATTCAGAAGAACATGTAAATTGCGAAACCCAGTATGTTACATTTTATGTGACATTTATAGATTTAAAGGAATCGTACAAGAAAATGCATGTTAAGTAGGTTGCAGAGCATGACAAGAGTTTATTTATTAGTTTGGAGATAGGATTATTATTAAGACTGCCAGGACTTAGACTGCCAGGTATTTCCATACCTCTGGTGCGCTATTTATAAGGAAACCATTTTATACGACAGTACACTGATTAGCATGGCATAGAAAAGGTAACGTAGCTTAGAAATTTGGCATGTCCTTAGTACGGGTCCTCACTGTGAGTCAGAATTAAATCATTTAGAAAAGTTGCGTGCCTGACGGGATCTGTCACTGGCTGCCATGTGGCTACAATTCACCCGCTTAACATGGAGGCTTCCAGCCAATTTCCCTCTTGCAAGGACAGCATTTCTGGGCACCAGATCAAAAATATGTACCCCTCTTGTTTGGCAAATCTGTGATATCCCTCCAGGCTCATAAACACCACAAAGAGATTTCACACCAATGTTTTGGGTCAACCTTGGTCAATGGGCAGGTGAAGGGTTCAAAAATAATTAGCTTCTAGATTTACTCTGCAGATTTTGAATGACCATTTGCAAAATCAAAATGTTTATGGTCTGGGCCAAATGTGAATCCCCCACTCTTATCATACTAACCAACAACTCACCCACAAAAGTTGAAAGTTATGTTATTTTTTTTCCTGAGTAAATTCACAGTGCACAGAAATGCTCCTCCTCCTCCTCCCCCTCCTCCTCCTCCTGGGAAGTGTGAAATATTTACCAGCGTTCTTATCTGAAGACTTCATCTAACGAGCCAAATAAAATATTAAATCTGCGTGATTAAAATCCAATCTTTCCCTTCTGTTTCTTCACAGCTGATAATAAGGAAATGAATCAGAATGGCATGTGTGACAGCTTTCAGTATTTAATTACCAGACACAGCTCACTCCTTGTTCTAACACACTTTCTCTTACTTTAATCTCAGGTGTGTAGGGTTAAGGACATTAGAAGGTTATTTGATTAAGTAACAGCAAAGAAAAATAATATAATTTATATTTTGTACTAGCAGATTTGTTTGAATAATGAGGCGCATGAGCATATACAGCACGGGAGGACAGGTGAGGTGTGTGGGTATATACAGCATGGAGGACAGGTGAGGTGTGTGGGTATATACAGCATGGAGGACAGGTGAGGTGTGTGGGTATATACAGCATGGAGGACAGGTGAGGTGTGTGGGTATATACAGCGCGGGAGGACAGGTGAGGTGTGTGGGTATATACAGCATGGAGGACAGGTGAGGTGTGTGGGTATATACAGCATGGAGGACAGGTGAGGTGTGTGGGTATATACAGCATGGAGGACAGGTGAGGTGTGTGGGTATATACAGCACAGAGGACAGGTGAGGTGTGTGGGTATATACAGCACGGAGGACAGGTGAGGTGTGTGGGTATATACAGCGCGGGAGGACAGGTGAGGTGTGTGGGTATATACAGCACGGAGGACAGGTGAGGTGTGTGGGTATATACAGCATGGAGGACAGGTGAGGTGTGTGGGTATATACAGCATGGAGGACAGGTGAGGTGTGTGGGTATATACAACGCGGGAGGACAGGTGAGGTGTGTGGGTATATACAGCATGACGGACAGGTGAGGTGTGTGGGTATATACAGCATGGAGGACAGGTGAGGTGTGTGGGTATATACAGCATGGAGGAGAGGTGAGGTGTGTGGGTATATACGGCATGGAGGACAGGTGAGGTGTGTGGGTATATACGGCATGGAGGACAGGTGAGGTGTGTGGGTATATACAGCACAGAGGACAGGTGAGGTGTGTGGGTATATACAGCACGGAGGACAGGTGAGGTGTGTGGGTATATACAGCGCGGGAGGACAGGTGAGGTGTGTGGGTATATACAGCACGGAGGACAGGTGAGGTGTGTGGGTATATACAGCATGGAGGACAGGTGAGGTGTGTGGGTATATACAGCATGGAGGACAGGTGAGGTGTGTGGGTATATACAACGCGGGAGGACAGGTGAGGTGTGTGGGTATATACAGCATGACGGACAGGTGAGGTGTGTGGGTATATACAGCATGGAGGACAGGTGAGGTGTGTGGGTATATACAGCATGGAGGAGAGGTGAGGTGTGTGGGTATATACGGCATGGAGGACAGGTGAGGTGTGTGGGTATATACGGCATGGAGGACAGGTGAGGTGTGTGGGTATATACGGCATGGAGGACAGGTGAGGTGTGTGGGTATATACAGCGCGGGAGGACAGGTGAGGTGTGTGGGTATATACAGCGCGGGAGGACAGGTGAGGTGTGTGGGTATATACAGCATGGAGGACAGGTGAGGTGTGTGGGTATATACAGCATGGAGGACAGGTGAGGTGTGTGGGTATATACAGCATGGAGGACAGGTGAGGTGTGTGGGTATATACAGCACAGAGGACAGGTGAGGTGTGTGGGTATATACAGCACGGAGGACAGGTGAGGTGTGTGGGTATATACAGCGCGGGAGGACAGGTGAGGTGTGTGGGTATATACAGCACGGAGGACAGGTGAGGTGTGTGGGTATATACAGCACGGAGGACAGGTGAGGTGTGTGGGTATATACAACGCGGGAGGACAGGTGAGGTGTGTGGGTATATACAGCATGACGGACAGGTGAGGTGTGTGGGTATATACAGCATGGAGGACAGGTGTGGTGTGTGGGTATATACGGCATGGAGGAGAGGTGAGGTGTGTTGGTATATACAGCATGGAGGAGAGGTGAGGTGTGTGGGTATATACAGCATGGAGGACAGGTGAGGTGTGTGGGTATATACAGCATGGAGGACAGGTGAGGTGTGTGGGTATATACGGCATGGAGGACAGGTGAGGTGTGTGGGTATATACGGCATGGAGGACAGGTGAGGTGTGTGGGTATATACGGCATGGAGGACAGGTGAGGTGTGTGGGTATATACGGCATGGAGGACAGGTGAGGTGTGTGGGTATATACAGCATGGAGGACAGGTGAGGTGTGTGGGTATATACAGCATGGAGGACAGGTGAGGTGTGTGGGTATATACGGCATGGAGGACAGGTGAGGTGTGTGAGTATATACAGCATGGAGGACAGGTGAGGTGTGTGGGTATATACGGCATGGAGGACAGGTGAGGTGTGTGGGTATATACGGCATGGAGGACAGGTGTGGTGTGTGGGTATATACGGCATGGAGGACAGGTGAGGTGTGTGGGTATATACGGCATGGAGGACAGGTGAGGTGTGTGGGTATATACGGCATGGAGGACAGGTGAGGTGTGTGGGTATATACGGCATGGAGGACAGGTGAGGTGTGTGGGTATATACGGCATGGAGGACAGGTGAGGTGTGTGGGTATATACGGCATGGAGGACAGGTGAGGTGTGTGGGTATATACGGCATGGAGGACAGGTGAGGTGTGTGGGTATATACGGCATGGAGGACAGGTGAGGTGTGTGGGTATATACGGCATGGAGGACAGGTGAGGTGTGTGGGTATATACGGCATGGAGGACAGGTGAGGTGTGTGGGTATATACGGCATGGAGGACAGGTGAGGTGTGTGGGTATATACGGCATGGAGGACAGGTGAGGTGTGTGGGTATATACAGCATGGAGGACAGGTGAGGTGTGTGGGTATATACGGCATGGAGGACAGGTGAGGTGTGTGGGTATATACGGCATGGAGGACAGGTGAGGTGTGTGGGTATATACGGCATGGAGGACAGGTGAGGTGTGTGGGTATATACGGCATGGAGGACAGGTGAGGTGTGTGGGTATATACAGCATGGAGGACAGGTGAGGTGTGTGGGTATATACAGCATGGAGGACAGGTGTGGTATGTGGGTATATACAGCATGGAGGACAGGTGTGGTATGTGGGTATATACAGCATGGAGGACAGGTGAGGTGTGTGGGTATATACAGCGCGGGAGGACAGGTGTGGTATGTGGGTATATACAGCATGGAGGACAGGTGAGGTGTGTGGGTATATACGGCATGGAGGACAGGTGAGGTGTGTGGGTATATACGGCATGGAGGACAGGTGTGGTGTGGGTGAGAGGAGCTTGCAAATCCTAGTTCTCCACAATAAAGTAGATAAAGTAGAGTATGATTAAAATGGAGATACTTCAATATGATGAGAGAGAGAGAGCAGGACCTCTCAGGTATAGAATGTATGATGGATATATTATATAAGACAGCACTGCCTCATATTCTTCCCCTCCATTGAAGGTCTTTCCCCTCTTGAGCCTTTCATGGGTTTTCATGACCAGGCGCATTGCCATGAAAGGTGTGGTCAGTGAGGTTTTTTTTTACAGAAATCAATTGTATGAAATAGCTCTTCCATGTAGATGCCTACCAAAATATCACTGTATCCAGCAGAAATAGTTAAATAACTGCAGTCTTACACTTTGGACCAAAGGGTTCTCCAAACTGCGTGCCGGATTAATTGTTCTATTGTTACACAACAGACACCATGAGGTTTGGTTTTCTTGTTCAGATGGACCTAGCAGCCACAAGCTCTGCTTCACTTGTAGCGACTCAGCAGGTCACCTATTCATATAACCGCCTAAATCATGGTGTGGGAAGACCGAGAAGTTTGCTGGTGGATGAATATACAATTATGCATAATTTTCTGTTGGAAATAACCTACCTCAAACAGTCACAATTCTTTGTATATTTCCAGCCGGTTAGAAACTACCATATTGTGCTAAAAACTGAAATCGAGGCCATATGCATTCAGCAGTGGTCAGTGGGCCATCCATATGCATTCAGCAGTGGTCAGTGGGCCATCCATATGCATTCAGCAGTGGTCAATGGGCCATCCATATGCATTCAGCAGTGGTCAATGGGCCATCCATATGCATTCAGCACGGGTCAATGGGCCATTCAAATGAAAAGTTTGGGGAATTGATGTTAGGATGCATTTCTATAACATACAATGTTATGTGAGGGGAATTAGCAGTGTAAGTGACATAATACATAGATCTCATAGAAATGGAACATTAAAGAAGGAGGCAAAATGATGAAAGCAAGTTGAGGGCGTCTGGATGGGGTCAGTGATTAGACCGCTGACTACTTGTCCTGATCCTGCAATATTCACTGTACATTATTTACACTTATATTTATAAGAATGATCGTCAAGACTTATATAGGACACTGGAGAAGTAGAGCCACGAGACACGTGTCTTCCTATATTGTTAATCCTCAGGAGCATACAGTGCCCACCTCTCGCTATGTGATTAACAGGTCCAGCACTTTAAAGCTTTCTCTTAACACATATGAAGCAATCATACTCGATCGCTAATGCGTGTAAATATTGCATGTATTAGGACAAATTGCTTGTTTAGAAACCACATAAGAGCTCTCGTGAAAACAGCATGCACTGGGGTGAGAACAGCTTGTAAGCTCCAGGTAATTGAGCTGGTGAACCAGCTGCTTCTATCTACAGCAGGATAACAAGGAATGCTGGTACCTCTGCGGCTCTAGAGCGAGGAAGCCTTACACTCACAAATCAGTCAGTATTTACAAAGATTTTATATTGCAGCAACTGGGCTGATCAGTGAGTCTCTCGCGTCTCACTTTCCCCCAAGCTGCTTAGAAAAACCTTTGGCTTCAGTCCCAGTTGTGATATAAATAAATGATCCCAAGTACATGAAGCACAGCCCATAGCTTGAAATCCAGTTCTGTTCTAACACTTCTGCTCCGCATACATCTTAATTTATCCTGGATCTGTGAAGAATAGGCTCCTTAGTCCGTCAGCGGCCATACTGTTTATCTTTTATTTATAAGGCACAACAAGGGTCCTGCAGCACCGTACACACACACTAGGAGAGCTTGCTCTCTAAAGGGGATTGGCGGACACAGAGGGTGAGACTGAGGGAAGGAGGTGGAGGTGGGAGAGTTAGGAGGAGGACGCTTGAATGAAATATGAGTTTTAAGGGCAGATTTGAAGGCTTGGAGACTGTTGGATAGTGTAATTGGGCATGGGAGTGTGTTCCAGAGGATGTGAGCAGCACAGGAGATATCCTGTGCATGCAGGAGTCAGATCGTCAGCTTAAAGTTCCACCAATGTGGGGAGAACAATGTAAATAAAAGTCTGTAGCTAGGTACCAGGTAATAAAAACACTGTGATGTCCTGTAAAAGGCAGTTTGGGTTTGTTCATGTACAGTGTACCCCAGAAATGTTATGCTGTAACCCATGGATACTACTAAATAATTCTACAGGGACTATCGTCAACATTTATTTCTATAGCGCCAGCAGATTCTGTAGCTCTTTACAATTAGGAACAAACAGTAATAAAACAATACTGGGTAATACATACATACAGAGAGGTAAAAGGGCCCTGCTCGCATGCTGACAATCTGAGATAATGGTTTGGTACACAAGGGTAAGCGCTATATCATGTTGCATATTGGTCCAGCTTGAATGCAAAGTTACAAAGTATTTTGTGTGCTGTATATTCAGTCACACAACTATGTTGGTCAGAGAGTTACCTTATATTATAAGCTTGTCTGAAGAGGTGGGTTTTCAGAGATCACTTATAGGTTGCAAGACTAGAGGAAAGTCTTACTGTGCGAGGGAGGGAATTCCACAAAGTGGGTGCAGCCTGAAAAAAAGCCCTGTAACTGGGAATGGGAGGAAGCGATGAGAGTGGAAAAGAGACACAGATCTAGCTGCTGCATGCAAAATAGACTGTAGGGGCTCGAGTCTGATTTTGGGAAGACCAGTAAGTAGTTGATGTGCATGAATTAAAAGTTTTTGCAGTGAGTCTTGTGAGATATGTGCGTTTTCTGGATTTTTTTTTTTTAGATGTATGCAGCATGATGTAAATATAGAGTTGATGTGGGGAACAAAGGATAGTTGTGAGTCATCACCACTGAGATATATATATATATATATATATATATATATATATATATATATATATATATATATATATATATATATATATATATATATATATATAATATAGCGCTGTACAGAGAACACACTCACATCAGTCTAAATCCCCTAACATACACACCCACACAGACTAGGGTCGACTTGATAGCTGCCAGTTAACCTACCAGTATGTTTTTGGAGTGTTGGAGGAAACCTGGAGCACCCGGAGAAAACCAACGCAAACACGGGGAGAACATACAAACTCTGCACAGTCAAGGATCACACCTAGGCAGCGAACTTGCGGGATGGGCCTACGGCTGTTGGTTGCACTAACACAATACAATTAGCATTGCTTTGTAAAGCAAAGATATAAACTGTACTATAGCAAGAAACGTTTGTAAAAGACAACACCTGACTTGTTGGTTTCTGTGAAGGATGGCAGTTGTGGGATATGAATATATTGTGTCTGTGGTAAATACATCATGAAGACCATGACTCTATCATTATGTTGTTTCTTTTGCATCTGTGGGCTGCAGTGATAATCCTTCATTTTTTGCGAATGTTTTATATTTGTTGTAATGTATTCAGCACATGATATATGTGCTCTTTTGAACTTGCTGGAATTTGTAAAAAAATGTTGGGTTCAGCTTAGTTGTTAGTAATCTAATAGAGCACTGCAAATGGAAGAGTCCAGTCTGATTGCCATAAACCCATCATCTGGAACATGTTCCCCTCTCTGTCAGCATCAGATAATTACTACTTTTATTGCTGGAACTAGCAGGTCAAGAGGAGAGTAGATGATTGGGGGATGTGGGCCTGTAAAGGTCGGATTTACTTTTTTAAAGGATCTTGCGTCTGAGATCTTGTGCTGAAAATAACAGTCTAACAGAAGAGCTAAGATGAGATAAGAAACCGAATCATTGAGGGTTAAATGTGAAGACCTAGCAGAGAGATCAGCAGTGCAGGGTGATGGGTAGAATGACGGACAGATCCGTATTATGGAAACGGCATTGAGGACTTGAGATAATGAAAAAATGAGAACATGTAGAAATAGTTTTTCTGTGTTCAGAAGTTTATATTAACCAGATAAGAGGTAACATGTAACATGTTAGACCTGTATTGCAGAGATTCATAACCATTGCGCCAAAGCTGAAACATAGAAAAACAACAATCATGAAAATATTATGGGGCTCATGTAGAGGTGAAAACATAGTTGCCCTTGGCACATGTAGAGGAAGATGCACACAAGAAGCAGCAGACATGCTATATGTATGTATGTATGTGTATATATATATATATATATATATATATATATATATATATATATATATATATATATATATATGTGTATATATATTTATTATTTGTCTCAAGGAAACATAAAGGGGGAAGAAGAAAGCCTAATAATGTAGTATTTCAGGGAACAACCCAGTGGCTGTGTTTAGAAGTACCAGATATAAAGCAAATATGGTGTTAGGAATTGAAGCTGAACAGTTTTACATTATTACTGGTTTGTAAATCTCTTACATGTGCTTTCATGTGTTGTGGAGCATTGGAAGATACCTAGTTGAAGTTGTGAGGATCATAACTTTTATACGCCAGACAAAATATTAATACCTGGTACGCATATACATTACCACCACTCTTCCAAGCCTTCTTATACCCGCAGGAATATTAAATCTAATGATTGTCAACAGTTTTTCACCTCTCTTCAACACCTTCTCTCCCCAATTTCTACATTCTCCTCCCCTGATGTGGCAGTTCCTCATTTTCACCATAACCTAGCAACTACACTTGATCAAGTGGCTCCAGCGACTATTCATACTCCGCGTAGATTTCATGGCACACTAAATAAACACGAAATCTACAAATTTGTTTTCGTAAAGCAGAATGTCACTGGCATAAATCTTGTACCTGTAATGATTTTATCACATATACTGCTATCCACCACTCCTATCAAAATGCTAAACAAGCATACTTCCAATCTCTCATCAATGTTCAGGCATCTAATCCCAAATTTACTTTTTAACACATTTAAATCTCTTCTCAATCCTCCCATCCCAAACACTCCGACTACATCAGTACCCAGGATCTTGCTTCCTATTTCAAGGACAAGATTGATACGATTAGACTTAAAATGGTATCATCTCTCTTGACAAGCAATCGGCTCAATTCCTTTGTAGCACCCTCTAACACTCTCTCTTCATTTGATCCCACAAATGAAGAGGAAGTTTCTACTCTCCTCTTATCTTCCTACTCTACCTCCTGTCCTATTGATCCCATTCCCTTACAAATTAGTAGTTCCTTGTCCCGTGTGCTCATCCCACCTCTAACTAAAATCTGTAATCTATCTCTCTACTGGTATCTTTCCATCACTATTCAAGCATGCAGTGATTACTCCCATTCTAAAAAAAAATATTTTGACCCAAGCTCTCTGTCAAATTACTGCCCCATCTCTCAGCTCCCATGCCCGTCCAAACTTCTTGAGAGAATTGCCTAGACTCTCCTCACACGTTTCCTAGCTGCAAACAACCTGTTGAATCCTCTTCAATCGGGCTTTCACTCTCAATACTCCACAGAGGCTGCGCTGACCAAGGTTGTCAATGATCTGATCACAGCTAAAACTAAAGGTGATTACTCTCTTCTAATTCTCCTGGATATCTCGGCTGTATTTGACACTGTTGACCGCTCTCTCCTCATACAGACACTACAATCCCTAGGTCTTGAAGACACTGTCCTATCCTGGTTCTTATCCTACCTATATAATTGCTGTTTCAGTGTTAATCTCTCTGAAACAACCTCTGCTTCCTTTATCAGTTGGAGACCGCAAGGCTCAGTCCTAGGTCCTCTGCTATTCTCTATCTACACCACTTCTCTTGGAAACTATTGAGCCCCTTTTGGATTTCAGTATCATCTCTATGCTGACATTTCAGATCATGTGCAAGTGCTAATATTTCTATAGTGCTAATCTGTTAAGTCGTTGGAGCTGACCAGGTTTATTCCCTGTTTTTTTGGAGGAAGTCATTATGGGAATATTGGGGCTACTACGGAAGCACTTAGGGGTATATTTACTAAACTGCAGGTTTGATAAAGTGGAGATTTTGCCTATAGCAACCAATCCGATACTAATTATCATTTTGTAGAATGCACTAAATAAATGACAGCTAGAATCTGATTGGTTGCTGTAGGCAACATCTGCACTCTTTCATGCCCGCAGTTTAGTAAATATACCCCTTAGTTTTTGACTGTTGGATAGTAGACTTTGTGGATATTAGTAAATAGTGGCTTACTTATTTGGTCTATTGCTGGGAATAAAAACTGCATCTAAAAACTAGGTTGGTGTGAAAAATAGATATAAATTGTGTGATAAAAGCTGCAGTTCTGGAGAGTAAGTTTTACTTCTCATGTACTCACAGATGCGGCTTTGTATTAAAATCTGTGTCTCCAGGGAGTATGATCATTATAATATACTATAGTTATCGATCTGCGTCAAGTGTAAAATAAGTATCTGTGCTATTGTTGTGCTGTGTATACTGTGCTGTACGGCGCTACGGACACCTAGTGGCGCCCTATAAATAAAAATTAATAATAATAAAATAATATTAACCACCTTGTCACGCCGTTTTCTGTGGGTGTAATCTAGAGCTGGAAGCAAGTCCGATCTGAAAGTGCAAAATGCGCCTTTGGTTACTGCGAATGCACAGTATTAACAATCTGATGTCATACTGAGATGTATCCCCAATTACAGAGATGGAAGGGGCTCCTTACCTAATGTGTTGGGGTGATGTATCCGCAGATACACCTCAAGGAGGCGTGTCCCCTAGTGCAAGATCCATGCTGATGGTCAGTTTGCATTGTATTAAAAATAAAGTAAATTAAAAAAAAGAATATCAGCCCTGGTACTGACAAGATTGAGGGGGACAGAAAGAATGCGTTGCCTCCAAATTTACCAGTACCAATACTAGGCTATGCCAGCCAGGGCTGGTGGCACTATAGCAGGGAAACCTGAAGCATGCGGTCCCCCTGCCATAGTGCCAACCCTAGGCTGGTCTGCACAGGGTTAGATTCCCTTAATTGGATGATGCCTGCAAAAAACAAAAAAAGTCACACCAGGTTGTCATTACGTGTGAACCACAAGTACCAGCATGCCCTGGAACCCAGGAACCACTGGGATCCGTAGTGCATCTAGGAAAATGACAAGAATACACAGAGACTGGTTTTAGAAAAACATTTATTTTAAATACCCTATCATTCACTGTCTTTAGTTCTCGCCTGGATCCCTCCTGACATCCAGTCTTCCTCTTTTAGAAGTATACATCCACATCCTGGCAATAACCAAACCATATGTAACAACACAGGACTCGCTAAGTGCTGTATACCCGGGGGTCAAATATAATGAGCACACTCAAATCCTCAATATCTAATTACCGTATATACTCGAGTATAAGCCGAGTTTTTCAGCACATTTTTTGTGCTGAAAAAGCCCCCCCTCGGCTTATACTCGAGTGATGCTCCAGGTCTCCCAGCACCGGTTACCGCGCATGCGCGGGTTGCAGCAGCAGGACATCCGGCAACAGAGCCAGACACGGAGCGCACAGCGCTTACGCAGGGGAATACCACCACATGATTGGGATTTACAGCAGCCACACAGTGGTCCCGAGCACATCCATAGCTGCCCTAAACATCGCGTTAACCGTCGACACGCTCCACCATGTCACCGCCAACAAAGGACAAAGGTGCGCATAAGGACACTGAAACCAGATCTGGGAGCTGCAGCATTCTCGATTATGGCATTTAAAGCTCATTAACTATCATACCAAGGTAATTGCACAACATCGCTGTACACATACAGAGGACAACAAGAGCAGCATCCATAATCATATTTCCTTCTGACATCCACCAGTGACTGCTTTGTGTATTAAGACATTACAGCTAACTGTCTGCCTACATACAGACTATTGATGATCTATACTGCTATAGATGACACTATAGATGACTATTGATGACACTATACTGCTCTATCTGCCTATCATTATTGCTATTACTGTGATTGTTTTTGTCGCATGTACTTTGAAATTTACCAGTAGCTGCTGCATTTCCCACCCTAGGCTTATACTCGAGTCAATAAGTTTTCCCAGTTTTTTGTAGTAAAATTAGGTGCCTCGGCTTATATTCGGGTCGACTTATACTCGAGTATATACGGTATTAATTTACTGTGTAAGGAGTCTGTTTACTTGGAATTCTTGCAGTACTACTCACTTAGAAGGTCTCCAAACAATACTGGGATAATTTTGGGAGGGGGTTATTTTTGTTTTATGTGTGTTTTTTTGTAAATATATATATTTTTAAACCTCCGTACTAACAGTAGCTTAGTATTTGCTTCATAGTGCTCTGTTACATTAAATTTATCCTGTCAGTCATTACACTACCTCTGGAGGGGACCTTTTCATACATAGGGACAACCCCTGTCTCCGATGAAAATCACAATCAGAAATGTGTATTGTTGCAATGATTTTCATCCTTATCATTCCACATCACTCCTATAAAGAATCGGTGTATAGGCTCATTGGATCTAGATGACCAGACATTATACAGCCAGTCTACTATTAACCTATCATGAGATTGCGGGCCATACACATACAACCGATCCCTGTTCCATTCACTCCACTACCCCTTGAGAAAGTCCCCCAAAGGAGATGAAACGCGTTGGGCCACTCCTTTACTGACATCAGCAATACAAGAAGTGCATCCGGCACGCAGATCTTCAACACTCTGGGTACCCAGCACCGCTTTCCACACATTTTTCTGCAAGTATTTATTGATTTTGACGTGTGTCTGTGATTGATCATTTGTTTTATATGAGGTCTGGTATTGAACCTGGACCCCTGTAATTTAAGACTCCAGTATTTACATTTCTCGGACTGGATACTACAATCTAATACACTTGGATTATTACCTATGGCTATATTTATACATCTGATCACTGATGCCTAGAGATATTATTGACTTCAAATTTTTTACTCCATTGAGCCTATGTTTTTGGTGTAATCAGACAGGTTGCATTGATTTATTGCTACTCTTGTGCCTTGTTATATTTTTGACAGGCTTTTTATATGCTATTTGAATGTTGTATCAGATGATGATCATCATCATGTTACTGTCTATCTTGCCTTGTTTTCATGATTCTTATTATTTAACTGTTTTTATTGGCGTTTTATGTGCCCATTTTTCAATTAAATGTATTTGTATTTTCTTACTCATGTCTCATTAATAAGATTATTTATATCCAATCATTTAGGTATATAACATTATCTGATATGAGCGCACTGTATTTGTTTATAACTGCCTATTACTAACCATGGAGGGATACCTTGACATTTGGTTGCAACTGTATTAGACTATTTTAGATTTGGATCTTGAGCGCAGTGGCTTCCCCCTTTCTTCTGATTACACTATTTCCGGCATAGGAAGGACCCCTGTCTCTGATGAACACACCTGTATTCTGTGTAATAATTAGAGCCCATAGACGGATCTTTTGGAGCTGTGCTCTTAGTATTCCTGAGTGGTGGACACTGCATCATTCCTGAGCTGATCAGGGTGCAGACAGGGTCACAGGATGGAGACATTACCTGACTCATTTACAGCAGATCACTCAGGTCCAGCCTCCGCTGGTTCTGTCATCCTAGACCTGCAGCGCGCCATTGTCAGGACGTTTGTATTATGCTTATCTGTCAGAGCAACGAACGCGGTGTCTAGACGTAGATCCATGGAGAATTGCAGCACTTTGGTGACGTTTCTTACAAATAGGGTTCATTCTGGTGACTAAACTATGACGCTATCAGCTACAACCAATCCCACCGCATTACATAGAACTGGGTGCCAGTGAGATAAGTATGTACATTAAGTCGACACTATGTGCCACACTATGTGCCACACTAATTCCATTAGGAAAGAAATGAACTAAGGATTAATTTATTTGTCCCTTCACTTGTTTTCAGATGAGCAGAAATATCAAAACAAAAAGAAATGGCAGGGCCAAAAACTAACAAACCCAGTAAATACAGAGGACGCTACGTACTATGTGTTATACCAAAACACAAATTGTATCCTGATGACCCATCTTCCAGAGACGTTGTCTACCTTCTGATGAATGTGTCACCCAATAATGCTAGTAGCCAAAACACTTCCTGAGGAAACACAGTAAAATGTCATTATTGCATCACAGAGATGCAATAAATTGTTATCTAGTTTGCCATAACGGTACCTTTCTGGTGGATACATGGAACAAATCCGCTATCTGGTAGACACTTCACAAGTCATTTTAGCCAGATATAAATTGTTCATGCTATAAATAGTACTTTCATGTACACAGCCGCATTTAAAGTAGACTGCAGTTTTGTGGCCTGAACATACATGTATTATTGTGGCCCATTGTGTCTATTCTGTGTTGTACTTGTGTATTAGTGAAAATTGGATGCATCTTGCTCTAATGGGGTCTACCACACAGGGAGACGCAGTTATATTGTGAGCCCCAACCTGACTCCTTGGGTGGTGGGGGTAAGGTAATGTGTAAATGTTAGAAACTCCTTACTTAAATGGGTGCCAGCTATATCTAATTGCTTGGTATGCTGGCGCTTGTATAGTACAAGCATCCGCATGGTCTGGCAGCCAGGACCTGCTGGAACATATATTTCCACACACTAAAATAGTAATAAATAAATACACACCCAAATCCTTATCACTATCTATATTGTACACCGAAGTTCATAGGGATCTCATTGTCTTCCGCCCTGAAAATAATCCAGGATTAATCAAAGAGGTTATAAAAGTAATAAAAACCCTGTAAAATGACAGTCTGTTCCTGCGCATGTCAGAGGCCTTCACTAGGAAGTTAAATAAATAATTGCAACTTCTGTGATCTCCCCTCCGGAAGTCCTGGGGACTTGGTCAAACAGATTGTGTCATTAGGCCCCACCCCTCAGCTGAACATCACCATTTTCAGCCTATTACAGCAGGGAACGGGATTTTGTTGATAAGCTTCACCCACTTCACTAACGTCATTCCAGGAGAGTTGGCAACTATGGTGAAATACACAAGGCGCCTGAAGGCGCAAGTCACCACTTTTGACGTACATGATTCCTTACTTTTTTGACACACTTTAATATATTTGTCATTATTGTTGGCTAAGTGAGAAGCACTTGTTGCTCTGAGTGACTCGATGACGCCTCTCACTAAATGTACAATATGGTATAACCGTTAATGTCATGTGTTCTGATACACATATCAGAGTACAGGAATATGTATTTTAATTATTTTAGCAAATCATTTTCAACTGATTTTACATTTAACTCTGAAAGATTCCTTCTCAGAGGCGACCAGCTCATAATCTTCTTTATTTCTGTATGGACTTTTCTGCCTGTTGTATTTAGTACCGCTATGTCACTTTATTTCACATACTTTAATGGTTTGAGTGGGGGAAAAACACAAAACTGTAGTTTATTATGCTGAACAGATATTTGTTGAAGGAATACAACTTTGTAATGGAGATATACTGTATGTCTGACAACTTAATAAGATAAAAGGTTGTTTATTATCTCACTGTGGGAAATGAGTTAAGTTCTGAAAGAATATGCATGATCTGTCAACCGAATGTTTCATGAAAGTTGAGCTTTGTATTAAAAATCATTAATAAGAAAAGACATTTGAGATGTGAGCTCTAAAGAAGGTGCAGACGTCTTCTGCAGGCACAGAGGTAGATAGGAGGTCCCATGTAATTCATTACAGCATGTCTAGAAATGTCATATACCAGAAACTGCTCTTCCAGTCTGTGTATAGAATACAATTCACTCAGTATCCAGCACATGCAATGCATAGTTTGTATTCAGTAAGGAACTAAAATAATTCCCACTTTTCCGCACTGTATTTGTAAATTCACATTTTGCATAATTTGAAGTCTATGAATACACACACAGACTACCATGCATGTGTTTGAACTGTGGTAGGAAACAGATGCAAACATGAGGAGTACATACAAACTCCACACAGATAGGGTCTAATTCAAGATCAAACTCCTTTACCCTGTGCTGTGAGGTAGCAATGCTAAACACTGTGTCACCCTTTATATAATAGAATGCTAAATATTGTGAGTTTACACACACACTGGTGTCAAATTGGAATTTTAGAAGTGGAGGTATGGAAAATGTAAGTGCTTGCAAAGTTTTACAGTGAAAGCAGTGACAGTACGACATCTCTGTATACCCCCCACTATATATCTATAATATAAGAGCATAGCGGCGTGTGTTAGTCTGTGTGTGAAAAAAAAAAACCAAGCTGCAGCGCCACCTGCTGGGTGGAGTTATACACTGACCTAAATTCTTAGCATTATCTAATATATAAAAGTAAAAGCCTAGCGGCGTGTGTTAGTGTGTATGTGTATGTGGAAAAAACTATTTTCTCACAAAGGGCTCATCCAATTGACCTGAAATTTGGTATACTGACATTATTTTTCAAAAAAATTAGAATAGTGAAGTCAGTTAACTTCCATCATCCCCCCTTCCCCCAGTGGGAGGCTAAATTTACGAGTTGAGGGCTTAAACTCATTTTCGTGAGGTAATTTTACCTCATGAACACACATTAAAAAGGGCGCTTGCGTCGGGAAGTAACGCTCTTCCCCTGAGGAGGCCTGGGCTAGGCCCAAATGCATGACAAGAACCTTTTTAAGACCTTAAGTAGCTTGATTTGACTAGAATGCATGAGTATCATGCACGGGTTAACTTGTATATGTATGTGTGTGTGTATATATATATATATATATATATATATATATATATATATATATATATATATATATATAAAATCATACTGGCCAACTTTATTAAGTTGGCTTCCCGGGAGCCTGCCGGGGAGGTGGGCGTGATGGGGGCGCAGCTACAAAATTTGCGTCATTTTGGCCCCACCCCCATGATTAAATGACGCAAACGAGGCATTTGACAGTACGGGGCGGGGCCAAAGGCAGCGAATCCTGGTGAATCGCGGCGTTTTGGACCTAATACTGCCCACTTCACTAGGAAGTGCGCAGAATTCTGTCACATGCGGGAGATTGCCACACTCTCCCGGGAGTCCGTGAGACTCTCGCAAAATATATATATATATATATATATATATATATATATATATATATATATCTATAATATAAATGTCTAGTGGCGTGTGTTAGTCTGTCTGTGTGTGTGTGGAAAAAATAAAACCAAGCTGCAGAGCCACCTGCTGGGCAGAGTTATACACTGACCTACTAAATTCTTAGTGTGTGTGGTAAAAAAAAATCAGAAAGGGCTGAAATTTGGTATACTAAGATGTTTTTGTTAATTTAATTTGTTAATTGTTAAAAGTGTTTATAAAAATTTAAAAAAAAAATATATATATTTCTTGAAGGAGAAGTGACAGTTGGGAGTGGTTGGTGGTTGCTGGGGGTGACAGTGGGGAGTGGTTGGTGGTTGCCGGGGGTGACAGAGTGAGAGGAGTGTACTCAGGACCGCTGAGAGAGATCCCTGTGTCTGGATAGACATCTGGATAGATGTGGCGATGAAAATGAAGGATGAGGTGATGGAGAAGAATGATGAGGTGGTGACATGTGGACAAAACCACGTTAAAAAAGGGCGCTTACGTCGGGAAGTAACGCTCTTCCCCTGAGGAGGCCTGGGCTATGGCCCAAATGCATGACAAGAACCTTTTTAACACCTTAAGTAGCTTGATTTGACTAGAATGCATGAGTATCATGCACGGGTTAACTAGATATGAAATAGATGAGTTAGATAAATAGATATGAGAGATAGATTTATATATGTGTGTGTGTATGTGTGTGTGTGTGTGTATATATATATATATATGTTTTATTTCAGCATAAAACAGCATAACATAAACATAAAGAATCTATGGCTTCCTGACAGCTAACTATGTGTACAGCCCCTCACTATCATTTGGCTGCTTATTAGCATCGGAAGTCTCGCCCACCAGTTCCCACAATTCTTTTATACACACACACACACCAATAACCCCCATGTCCTGCACATGTGTATGTACTCCTTTCTTCAGGTACCAGCAGTATCATTAACCCTGGCTGTACCTTTCCCTGCTGTATAGGGCCTATTGTGGTTACCTTTTCCACAATATATATATATATATATATATATATATACACACACATACATACATAATCAAGCAGGGTCACCCGGCGTTGCTCTATCAGGCACACTTTTCTCCATCTTTCTTTTATATGTTTTTGTTTACCAGATTTACCACCTGGTTTTTTGGAGTATTGGCAGCCATCCTGTAAATAAGGAAGAGTTTTGGACTTTGGGACTATTCTATGGGGGGGGGGGGGTATTTAATTGTCAGCAAGTTTTTTTTTGTTGACCACGTTAAGTCATTTTAACGCTGTGTTTTATAATTTTCGAGCGGGTTAACTTTACCCGCGATTCAATTCTATTTTTATTGCTCTGTTACTTTTCATGAAACGGTCCTCTCACGCTCCGGTCTATTGAAAGTATAGGATGTGCGAGAGGCATCTGCGTTAAAAGCTATTCAATTGTTTTTTAACACGGCGGATTAAGCAAGAAAATATGCTGTTTTATCCCGCACCTCTTTGGGGTGTGTTAAAAATAAAAAACCTCTGTAAAGTATTTGAAATCATGTAATAATGGGGAAAATTATGTTTATCACTAATGCCTAACTTGTGTAAGTTGATTTTCTTGTGAAAAAAATAAAATAAACATTAATAAAATATCAAAATAAAATCACTAATTAATTATATTTATGTACGTTTTGGTACAAATATGAATGTAGTAATGTGTTTTGGCATAGTATAGATGATTGTATGGTAAAATAGCTCAATTAAAAAATATGCTAAAGAAAGTACTGTAATGTAGATATTATCAATGTGTAATGCAATCTAATGTATGGAAATGTATGCAAAACCTTTTTTTTGTATTATACATGACCGCGTTAAAACTCCCCTTTGCTCCCCTAAAATCTCGCAAACACAACGTTTAACGCACAGGGACAGCATTCCCTCTTTTGCAATTGAAGTGCACAAGTTTTCCTGCTGCGCTAACTCAAAACGATCGCTATTGCCGTCAAAACCCGCGGGAGCATTTATTTTTTTTCTTACGCTGCAGGGGAAAAAAACAACTCGCTGACAATTGAATCCCCCCCTATAGGTCGGTTAGAATTGTTAGGTTGAGCGTCACATTATTACTTTTTGGTCTGTATGACTGATGTAGCATTACCTGCTAGTGACACCAGTGATGATGAAAATGATTAATTGGTGGTGATGATAAATCAGACTCGGTACAATCATGTAATAGTGATGATTGAGAGAATGGGATGAGATCAACAGAGAAAATGTTGTGCTGTAGCTGCTAGGAATGTTCTTGAGACAACCTGTATCTATACAATCTGTCAAAAAATAAAGCAAGATAAGATTGTGTATCACACACTAACAAAAGTACCTGAGTACAAAATCAATAGCAAAGTGATGGCAACTATGGGTGCAGGAGTGGTTTGATTCAGAAGTAAAATTAACTTTGAAGATGAGATGGTGATAACAAAACAGTTATTGAGGTAAAAGCACTACCACTAAAGTCTTTTCCTGCTACAACTGTCAAATATTACTGCCCGGTGGTAATGTAATTGTTACCTTTTCATGTAAAGAGAGAAAGAAAAGGAAGTCCTATCGACGCCGAAAATGCTCATTGATAAATATGTTCCTAAATTCATGTCTGCTCTCCACTGTAGTTGTTATTATTGTTAGTGAGTCTTTGTCACAGACCATGGCAGTTGTAGCTCCTGTACAACAGCATAGAGCTACTTATGTGGTTCAGATCAGTCTTGACAGAAAAATGTCCAGGAGAACAGTTCATTTATCTTTGCTACACTAGTGTCCAGGCTGGATAAGGGTAACAGAGAGTGTCCTAATTCTGGACATTCACCTGTGTCTATAAGTATCTGGCAACTGCAAGAACAAGTTCCCAGCTTATTAAGTTCCTTGCATCAGTGTCTAGTGTTTCCAGTTAGGCTAGGTACACACTGGAGGTGTTTCAGGCCAATCAATCGATAAACGACAGCTCGGCCACATCGCATTAGTGTGGAAGGATTGTCAATCATCGTGTGATTATACAAAGTGCCGATTGTCCTTTCATTTGGTTGGTCGTACTGTTTTATAATCTACGATCGTGTAGTGTGTAGGCACTCACGATCTCTATAAAGTTTACTGAGCCGGACTCTTTTCAGCCAACGCCGGCAATGAACATGTCCCGTGACTAAATGTAGAGTGCAGTAGGTGGAATAGTTTGTTTGTTCTGAGACTGAATATTTTTTAGCAGAGTCACAGAAGCTAACAAGTTTCCTAAGGACATGTGGATAGCTATAACAAGGTGGTTTTAATCAGTATGACAGGATGAATGAATTAGTGGCTATTGTGCTGTCATTCTCTAAGTGACTAGAGCACCAGATGAAGAGCACAGATCTGTAGGTAAATCTGTCTAGTGTGTACGCATAAATCCTCCAACAGGTCGGACCTTCAGTCACAGATACAATCGTTGTAGATAACAAGTCGGTTGGAAAATTCTTTAGTGTGTACCTTACCCTGCATTTGTGTGCCAGGCCTGTGCTGCAAATTTGACTATTGATTATCCGTCTCTTGTGTATCTGACCTGGCTTTAACCCTGTCCACTGCTTGCCTTTACCTGGATATAAATATAACCGATGAATATTCCCTGCACACATAGTGGACTTTAGCTATGAACTTAATTACTACTTATATGCATACTTGCCAACTTTTCAAACCTCTCCTCTGCAAAATCCCGGGAGGAGAGGTCATGTGACAGGAGGTAGGTGGGGACGTGGTGATGCCATTGTCTCACCGTAGCCCTGCCCCATGCTAGAAAATTCATAGCGGGAGCCGGGCTTAATGATGGACATTGCATAATCAAGCCCCAACTCCTGTGGGCAGGCAGTTCCCATGGTGTGAGTATATTAAGTGATAAAAGAGGCTATCGTGAGAGCTGGGGATGGGAGTTACTGACTTTGGCCAAGAGGTGATGCTCTGCCAGAGATTCGCTGTGGAACATATCCCACTGGATTTATTTGAACTGATTTCCTCATTTACTGTACCCGTTATTGTTAAGGGTGCTATGCGAGATTTGATCCTGTTCTGCAGAATAAATCATTCTTCCATTTTTCTTCTAATACCATATCTGACTCGGTTAGCAGCCACATATCCTCAATGTGTAAACCGGACGTAAGCCGTGAACCTGACCGCTGCTATCTTTTGCTGTGTGACAGATTTCTGCTGCAGTTTTCCAGCTGTTTATCCTACCTCTGTTCCTGGATCCTAACTGCTGCCAGTTGTTGTCTGAGTGTCCAACTTTAGCTGGAATTTTTTTTCTATCTGTCTGGTTCCTCTAACTTTAGTTCTGCCATGTGTACCGAAGTATTGTTATTTGAGACATTTTTTCCAGATGCTAATCTCCTCTCTGCTACTTCGTTAGGCTCTGGCCTATGTTCTAACATTGCTCAACAGGATGCACTAGCACCCTATCTGTTAGCACAAATCCTGCACTATTATTACCTGCATGATCTCCGTTGCCTCAGACTGCAGCACTGTTGAACGGCTCCTTATGTACATGTCAGCTATTACTATTTGTTATATTGCATCACCACCACTAGTGGGCACATCCTCTTGTTAGTTCTGCATGTTGGAGCAGAAGCCACCAGTCGCTGTGGTCTATGTCTTACCACTGCTGCAATTTGTTACACTCTGGTATGTTCAGCTGTAAATGTCATACATCATACAACAAGAAAATGTCTGGGTGGAAGAATAACGGTAGGGGGATTTCAACCAGTGAAACATGTAAAATGTTGTTATTCTCTGATTATTTTATATAAAAGAGATCCTTGAAAGGTGGATTTAGAGCCAATGCATACTTGATATAAATAATATATGATCGTGGAGATTTTAGCATAGGGCAGTCTAGGATACTTTGGATCTGTAGCTCTTAAATAAAAATAAGAATATCTTGTTAAGCTCCTATCCCTATAGTTATTGGGCTACATACAAATTTCTATATGTTCAAGACTAGTCTGTCTATAAAATATACTGCTGTAAAGAATATATGTGTAGATCACCAAAAAGAGGGAAAGAGCATTGTAGATTGGAGGTACTCACTATCACCGTATCTTATACATGTTTATGTTTGTAAGGATGACGATTCAATCCATTATTATTAAATAAGATTAAAATCAAGTATGTTATTTTTCAAAATAATCCGCCATTTGTAAATATTATAAACGTAAGAATGAGAAGTGCAATAATAGTGATAGTAAAATAATTATAATCAGTAGGAAGATATCAAACTGTGATATGTGTCTATCCCTTGTGTATTATTAATCAAATCTGTGAATAAACGAATACTTTCTATAACTCTGTTATTAATCCTATTAGTTGCAATCTATCACTCTAGTACATATAAATATGATATACATACATTGATGAAGTATACAGGGGTATTATAGGAACCACACTTCCATTATGTCATACACAATGATACACTATCATACAGAAATGTCATATACTTAATCATCATCAGCTATTTATATAGCGCCACTAATTCTGCAGCGCTGTACAGAGAACTCACTCACATCAGTCCCTGCCCCATTGGAGCTTACAGTCTAAATTCCCTAACACACACACACACACACATAGACTAGAGTCAATTTGATAGCAGCCCATTAACCTACTAGCATGTTTTTGGAGTGTGGGAAGAGACTTGCACACCCGGAGGAAACCCACAAAAACATGGGGAGAACATAAAAACTCCACACAGATAAGACCATGGTCAGGAATTGAACTCATGACCCCAGTGCTGTGAGGCAGATGTGCTAACCACTGAGCCAACGTACTGTCCGTATACTTCAAAATGCAGCATATTGTAATGGAGAGCCCTCTAATCTTTTATCAATGCCAACATGTATTTATATAAGCAGTAATTAAACAATTCTGTAATAATAAATATTAAAGTAATAATACATACAGAGAGGTAAGAGGGCCCTACTCGCAAGCCTACAATCTATGGGGTTCCTCCGTTTCCTAAATATCAGTGTTCTGCAATAATGCCCAGTTCAGTGTAGAATGTTTCTTTTTTCTTTTATATTATGATGTGTTCAGTATATAATAGAGAGCAGAATGAGCACAATGGCATGTGGCTTTCGTATTAGACAATTGCACTAACAACGTTAATTGGTACTGCTGTTCACAGCTATATATTGGGTGCAGTGGAAGGCATGTAAAACTTCATTTATATGAAATCACTGTGTTCTTTGAATATTATTTTGAGTTTATTCTGCTAGAAATGCAGAGATCTATGTAAGGTGCATTTATAACAAAGCCCCAGTAATATATTATCCCCCGAAAACACAGCAAAAATCTGATGTATAACAGAAAAAAATGTTCTTTCCTAGTTTTTTCCATAGGCAGCATGTTACAGAAAGGTAACTCTAGCCAGCAAAGTGCTTAAATGGGCACACTGCATAAATGGCTGTCAATGACATTGCTTAATAATCGAACACCGGTCATCTGTGTCCTTGTGAGACTCAGATTAATGTATTTTATTCCTGTATTTGTTATAGTTATAATATGGGACGAGGCTTCATATTAGAAATCACAGCTTTTGCACTTGTGTTGAAATTTTCATGGGAACTATATTACTGAAAATTAGTTTAATGTCCACGTTTTGGGGAATTTTACTCATAATCGTCAAAAGAATTAAGCCATGTTTCTACAAAGATAAGTGTCTAATATGTCAGGATCCATCAATACTAAGTGCAGCCAAAGGTCCGATCTTGTGAGGCCACAATGGGCGTTTTACGATGCGCTGTACCACCCCCCGTAATTACAGAACGTATTGTTTTGCTGTCTTCCTTAAGCAATAAATGATTAAGTGACTCATTGTATGTGGTGCTCCTACCACAGTGTTAAGTACATGATGTCATCCCAAGGACAGGGCGGCTTATTGAGTACATACAGGCTGATAGGTGGATCATATGCAGTATGTTTTTTCCCTTTGACAAAACTCCTAGAGGGCATCTATCTATACAGTGAGAGACTAAAGTGACACAACTTAGCAGTCACACAGCTGCATGGTGGAGAACTACGCACAGTCATACGTGTTTATAATTATACAATTGACATGGGGCGAGCAGCAGTAATCCCTGGATGTGAGCACCTGTCACTACTGCTCTGTGATTACCTGTAGTTTACCAGCAGCTGTGCAGACCACAGAAATACATGTGGAAAATATAATTGGAAAAAGATAAGCTTCATATTGACCTTTCAGAAAAGGCTGTTAAGAAATGACTAGACATTCTGCTTAGTTTTTGTGCTGCGATTAAATTGGAGAGCAGCTAACACAATTTAAATGCCAAGTCTTGGAATGGTAATCTTACTATATTGTAACCCCTGCAGTAAGGGTCAGCAGTGCTGTGTATGAGTCACGTTTGTATAGGGCAGTGAATACATCATGTATCTGCTGTCATAGAGTCACAACAGGAATTACTCAGACAGGGTAATAGGTGCATGTCTCAGGCCTTGCTGGGTGCAGTTGGAAATGGTTATAAATTAATTAGCAGAACAGTTCAGTAACTAGCATCCACCACCATCCTGATCCCAGGAGATGCCTTACAGATGACATGTGGCTCAGTCCTATCAATTGGTGCAGACTCAAGGTTGGTGTTGCTGAAAATATCCAAGCTGTAGTTGTATGACAAAATGTCACTGATTCAGTGCTGTAAGCACCCCTAAACCCAGGCACCCTAGGTGATCAGCTGGAGGTGGTATAAGCACTGGGTATAGGATACTGTGTATCTGACCTAAGTTTATTACTGACAGAAGGGTAATACCATTATCTAATAGGTCTAGTAGGACACACATCTGTTTGTAACTCCCCTTTGAGCTAACATCATTGCACTGCTGTCCACTGCCAACTAGACCACCCATCACCAGATATCATGGTCCAAGGCTATTCCAGAATGCTCTAGCCATTTACATGTGGGGACATGGGGCAGCTGTTAGATCGGCTCACATATCATCTTCATACAAATATAAAACACTTAACAATGTGTGAAGGCAGTGGGAAATTACAGAGTAGTACCAAGGAGTCACCACACCAAAGACAGGGATGTTTATAAAATCTCCTGGATACCATCTCCGTTCAGCAGTGAGACCCAAACCGTTCAACTGACGTTGTTGTCATTTCTGTTCCTCTTTTTCTGACTGCTGCAGCCTCCTTGGTGATGGCTGCTGCTGTCACAATTTATGTTAACATGGGGTAAAAGTGCTCTGGCTCTGTGTCCAGCAGTGAACATGATGCAAAGGAAATAGGTTGACTGTGTAACAGTTTATCGGGGTGACATTGTGATGGGATTACAGTTTGTCAGGGTGACAGTGTGATGGGATTATTTATGACAGGGTGACTGTGTTACAGTTTGACAGGGTTACAGTATGACAGAGTGACTGTGTAACAGTTCATAAGGGTGACACTGTGAATGGGTAACAGTTTGTCAGGGTGATGGGGTAACAGTATGACTCCCTTACTGTTTAATAGTTTGTCAGGGTGATAGAGTTACGGTATGACATGGTGACTGTGACAGGTTACAGTATGACAGGGTGTGACAGTTTGTCAGGGTGACAGTGTAATGGGGTTACAGTATGACAGGGTGGCTGTTTGACAGGGTTACAGTGTGATGGGGTTACAGTATGACAGGGTGTGACAGTTTGTCAGAGTGACAGTGTGATGGGGTTACAGTATGACAGGGTGGCTGTTTGACAGGGTTACAGTATGATAGGGTGATAGTTTGTCAGGGTGACAGTGTAATGGGGTTACAGTATGACAGGGTGGCTGTTTGACAGGGTTACAGTATGATAGGGTGATAGTTTGTCAGAGTGACAGTGTGATGGGGTTACAGTATGACAAGGATGGCTGTTACAGTTTGACAAGATGACTATTGACAAGATGACTAACAGTTTATCGGGGTGACCCTGTGATGGGGTTACTGTATGACAGGGTGGCTGTTTGACAGGGTTACAGTATGATAGGGTGATAGTTTGTCAGAGTGACAGTGTGATGGCTGTTACAGTTTGACAAGATGACTATTGACAAGATGACTAACAGTTTATCGGGGTGACCCTGTGATGGGGTTACTGTATGACAGGGTGGCTGTTTGACAGGGTTACAGTATGATAGGGTGATAGTTTGTCAGAGTGACAGTGTGATGGCTGTTACAGTTTGACAAGATGACTATTGACAAGATGACTAACAGTTTATCGGGATGACCCTGTGATGGGTTTACTGTATAACAGGGTGACTGTGTAACAGTTTGTCAGGGTGACGGTTACAGTATGACAAGGTGACTAACAGTTTATCGGGGTTACAGTATGACAGGGTGCCTGAGTGTCAGGTTACAGTATGACAAGGTGACTGTGTGACAGGTATATGCATGGTAACATCTCACACTTGGGTCATTGATCGTTCATGTACAGTGTCCAGAAATTCTTCATATAAGCCCAGTAATCAATCTGTACACATACATGAGCCGCGGCCTAAGCTGTGACTGGCAGGATGGGGAAGTGGAGATAAGTGAGTCATTAATAACGGGAAAAGCATCTCTCTGGCAGCAGTCAGAAGAAACAACAGATTATTTTTTTTAGCAGTGACAGAAGCTTTTTTTATTCTTGTTTTCCCTCTGTTTTTAGACTGTTTAAACAAAGCTAGTATCTGGAATTGAGCCGTGGTGATGTGGGGTGCGTGCTTGGGGTCCATGGGTGGATAGCAGCAGGGTGGTTGCGTCTGCGGCCTGTAACTGGTATTCTCTTACTTTACAGATTGTGCCGGAGCTCATTTCTTCATACTGATATGTAATATTATTTTCCCATGTCCAATGTTTGTATTTACATTTAATTTACCTAGAGATAAGTGATTGAGGTGGCACATTGTGGCTACTTAATGTATTCTGACATGTTTTTCATCCCATAAGCACCTTACAGGTTCATTTAAGGGGATCTGCCATAAAATTATAAATCTATCAAAGCTATAATTATTAAAGTAGTGTTTGTGGGATTTGCATGCAAATGTTGCAAGATAATTCACTCATTGAAATATTTTTGTGATATCTAGATATGCTTAGATAATACATAAAATACAATCTGCTGGAAATTCTTTAAGCAGTATTAATTGTTGAATTTATCACACATGAGTACTGGGGGAAGTGAGCCTGAATAATGTCAACATTATCCACACTAACATATTGTTTGCAATTTGACTGAATATACAATGCAATGTTGTTGTTTCTGAGTATTATCTTTTAATGCTTTTAGGGTACAATTACAGATCATAGTCAAGGGCATTATGGCTGACTGGTTAATTTGCTGTATAAGTGCGTTACCTCCTCGTTCAGAAATCTGTTTCTCTAAACACTGTATAATCCCTAATCAAACTGTTGCTGCCAATAGAGAGCTCATCACCCACTCACAAAGCAGATGCTTCATTAGGTGAAGGTGAGTGCCAAACGCTTTGTCTGCGGATTGGAGCCCCCTACCTGGCCCTAGGACGACCCCATGTCTGGGGGCAGCTATATTTTATATAAGGTCACAATCTGCCCTATAATGTGGCACAATCCAGAACACTGTACTTCCCGTTATCTGTAGCGGTCCCTCCAGATTCCATGACAATCATCTTCCGATTTATTAGTACTAAGTTACTGCTGCTTCTATCTAACACGTGACAGATGCAAACTGACTTATTCTACAAAATGTAGAACACAGAAATAGCTTCAACATTGGGATTATTTTAGTCTTGTAAAACACCATAATGAACTCTGTTTCTGCAAATCATTTCATAGAACATACAGTTTATACATATTTTCCCCATGGGAGTGAGGAAAGAAAGGATTTCTCTCGGAATCTCCACATCACTTCAGGTCTGTCCAGGGCTGCCAAGAGGAATTTGGGGACCCCGGTCAGCAACTTTTTGCAAAAACAACCCCTTCCCCATAAATGATAAGGTAAAGGTCCAAAGGGGGTGGGGTCACCGTTTTGGGGGCATGGTCATCATGGAGCGTCACTTTAAACATGACATATTGGGGAAGATTCAATTAGAAAAGAATATGCACAATAGTGGTGTGAGCAAAAATGAGCGGATATTTTTGCCATACTACCAGTTAATACTACCAGTTAATACTACCAGTTAATACTACCAGTTAATACGCAGCTGTGATGTTGCTCTCATCTACCTGTTATTGCAGCTTTCACAGCCTGGCACTGAATTCTTTTATGCATCCTGGAATGTGAGGACCTGATTGAAAAATATATAGACACATGAAATATTGAATACCGGGCAATAAGTGAACACAGTATATAACACATATCATGCAGTATATAATACATACAATATAATAAAACATTACATTTATCACACCACCCTCTCAGGCTCATCATTACCCCCCCTTCCCCAAATACATCATTACCCACCCCAGGTACATTATTACCCCTCCCCCAGACACATCATTACCCCCCGCCCCAGGTACATTGTGAACCCCTCCAACACATCATTACTCCCAGTATTCTTACCTAAGCTGTGTCTGTCCAGCAGAGAGGGCTGTAAATCTCGTGAGATTTAGAGCTGCACCTTAGGTAGTGTCTGACATCATAAGAACCAGAAAAAAAAATATGTAAGTTTAGAAAAAAAAATACCTTTCTTTCCAGTGAACCGGGCCCCGCCCCGCAAGCTTGGGCCCCGATAATCTGTACCTGCCCCCCCCCCCCCCTCTCTCGGCGCCCCTGGGTCCGTCTACAGCCTCTGTAGCAGAAATGAGAGACACTGCAACTGGTCATTGTATCTTTCCCATCAACCCCTCCCCTTTGCCTTTGGGGCAGTTCACATTGCAATGCAGTGATTAGATATTTCCTCTCTGGTAATTCCTAGGAATCCTGTAATCAATTGCGGTAACGTTTGAGATGGTTCAGGTCACATGAGAGAGTTCTGTAAACCCACATGTCACCATGGGCAAATCATGAGCATCAGCCAGGGCCAGCAAGATGAAGCGTAGGCAGAAGATGATGAGAGATTGATGGACATAGAGTGGAAGATGGATGCACAGAGGTGGCGAGATTGATGAGCAAGGAAAATATGGAAGATTGACGGAGAGACGAAGGCTGGAGTTTTCTTTCTCTGCTCATTATCGAGTTTTAAATAATGATTCTGCTACTAATTAATAAGTTGCACCGACAGAGCGTCCTGAAAATCACCTGGGTCAACTCATTAGGCGTCAAATGAAGCTTATGAAGGGAGCCAAGCCCTGTCATTGAAAGTGTGTTGTAATTGTGCGTTCCCCAGTGTGTCATTGTAACTAGCCTGCTATACTCTCGTTCTTTCCAACTAGACTTTTGTAGCAAGGATACAAAACTAATTTCTCTGTAATACAGCAAAGTTGTTTTCAGCAGACTGCTGATTAATGGAATAACAAGTAGTTGCCAGGGATGAATCCTGTGAAAGAGAAGCTCTATTATAAATGTGACTCTGGGAGGTACTTTCCTTTGTAACATGTGAGGATAGAGGGGCACTGTTGCTGTACTCGTGTATTAAAGTCCTTCATAATCACTTTACTCTTGTGAAATTTTCTTGAGAATTATACATCTGCATATTATAGGGCAGTTGTGTGTTTTCTTCAGACATTGGTTCTATGCTTAGTCTCAGCTCTTCTTGTCACTTTGGCATATTGTAACTGGGTAGGTGCCTCTTACTAATATAATCATTTGCTTAAAGGGGAAAACATCTGAATAAATGGTCAATGTTGTGTTTCACACTCCGTGTAAGAGATATCTGCATGCTGAGGTGCTTATTCAACTCAGACCATAAGTGAAACTTATAGTGAACTCAAACTAGTGCACCATCTCGCAATTACAGTCAGCAGATGTGTTGTAGATAATACATGTTATATGTGCCTGATGTGCAGGAATTGCAGTCATAGATGTGATGTAGATTATACCGGCCTGATTCATAAAGGCGCCTAAATGCTGATTTTGTGCGTATTGCATGCAAAATAACTCTGCGCATGGCCGGAACCCGGGCCATGCGGAGCTAAATGCAGCAACGTTCAATGCCGAGGACATTTACTGCAGCCTGCGATTTCTGGGAGGGAACGGGTGGGGAGGGCGGTTTTCCCTAGTCAGTGTACAGTACAGGCGTATGTGCGCACGCAGACACTTCCGAATCAAGCTCTGGGCATCTGAAGGTTACTTGTTTTTCTGTTATATCTATCCTGATTACTAGTGATGACATTCTAGTTGCTTACTATTATGTGTGGTTGCAATTATTGCAACTGTAAAAATTTATTTTATGTTCAGAAGACATTAAGAACATGCTAATGAAGGTATTTTGTGGAATAAATAAAAACATTCAACTGTTTTGTATGTAATGCCTTCATTATTAACAGGTAACATTAATTGAATAGTTTAGTTTGTTTCTGTGCCTTCTTTTGGAGAATGGACATTCCACATAAGTATTGGACATATCCTGCAGTGTCTTGTGTAGTACTGCAGAGCAGACCTACACCCAAGTCTATCAGCGCTCGTATCTTCAGATCCGTTCCTTCCCGTTGAATTCGGGAGTGCGCAGAGCCAATTTAAATGCGTTTTAAAACAATTGCACATTGTGCTCAGTATGCATGCCTTAAAGAATCAGGCCCACAATGTTATATGTAGGTGATGTGCAGGAATTGCAGTCAATATATGTAATGTAGGTTACACATGTTATAAGTGGCTGATGTGCAGGAATTGACCTATTTATTCTCTTATATTGATGTAAAGTTATCGCCATGGTGGCTGAGCAATACTGCGGTGCCAAAACAAAACCGAAGCAGATCACTAATGATTATCGTTCTGGAGCTCTACTGAGCATGCTTGGATGGGCCAGTTTTATATATCAAGGTTTTCACAGTCTACATTAGCAGTTAGCGACATTTAGTAGTAAACTGTTACAATGTATAAGAAAATGTCAGCTTAGTGCACTGTGTTGCCAACCACAGAAAATGTTTTGAGATCATTTTTGTAACAAAAAATTCTGATTGCCATTTATTTAACTAATGGAATTATTGTGCACAAAAGTGACCCCAAGGCGAGTTTGATTAGAAGTATGAGGTTCCCAATACCAATGCTGGGTAATATCGTACATAGTGTTTCTCACTGACTAGTCACCCCAATCTTCAGGTGTAATTGATACATAGGTGGATTTTCGGATGATTGATTTTGTGTTGGTCTGTGATGGGTTCATGCTGTGTCTTTATCTGCCGGCTGTGTGCATCTCTTGCAGGAGAACAGATGAGGTCACAGAGATGCCTGGAGGAGTGCGGGGAGGGGAGAGGGGGGGGGGGGGGGATAAGATTTGGAGATGACATTTTACTTGTGCTGCTGTTCAGAAGATACAAAGACTAATGTGACTTGTTTTGACAGTCGAGTTTTGACAACTTAGCAGAAATAATTCCTGTAATTTCAGTTTCCAGGGGCTGTCGGGGAAAAGATATGTGAAGAGCAGACAATGATGTTTATATATTTTATGTGACTTTCTGTGAGCATGTGCATACATGTATAATAACATGTTACCACTTTCTATAAGTCAGTCACGTACGGAGTACACAGAATGTGGGTCATTTCTTTCTAATCAGACTGAGATCTTAGCAGGTTAAGGATAAAGGCCTAATACGTCTGATCTGCATAAACTGGTATTATCATGGTGAAAGAACATGGCTGTGTGAGGTTTGCTGCAACAGAGGGAAGTCATTGTACTTGCAGTGCCGGGACTGGCACTTTGTCCAGTTCACCTTTTGTTGAATACTAAAGTAATTTACCAAATAAATTTGTCTCTGATGAACAGAATTTTAATGGGCAAAGACCATTGGTCTATTTATTAAAGTCATGCGTTGTCAGTCAGTTTGCATTGCTGTAAATCACAGTGATGCAAATTTAAATACTGGTGTAATTCACACTGCTGGGGCTGCTCTGGGAGCCCCAGCAGCCTATTGCTGTCGTTGAATGGTGAAGCGAAGCTGGAGAGGCTTCAGCTGGAACCCATAGAAAGTGAAAGGTTCTCTTGCTGCGAAAAACAAGGCTTTCAAAAGCTCAATTAATTGAAAACTTTGAAGTCCCCATATTAGTATATGGAGTCTGCTTTAAGAAACGTTAACTGGGTTATGGCAGGAGAAATCTATGATTTCTCCAACATTGAACCCTTCGTAAATTGTACGATGGACATTTTATGGTGAAAACTGCTGTTTTCTCCATTTTTATGGCTGATTGTATCTTAATAAATAGAACCCTGTGTGAAGAAAGGACTTTGGCATATCGTGAAATGTGCTTTAAATTTCCATTCATTTTATGCAATTACAGAATATGGTTTCACTGTGTAATTAGAATAATAGAAGATATAAGAGATTTATTTTTACTTTGGTGTAAAATAAAGGATGCGGCTCTGTCTGCCATTTTGTTTGCATTCCGCTTACTCCAGTCGATGGTCCTGCAACGTTTGTAGTTCGTTCTACGCGTCATTCACCGATAATTAGATAAAATATAGCAGTGCTCCCACATTCTGTTCTTTATCATTGTGTAACCAAGGGCAGTCGCGGCTCCCGTGTGCTGGTAGATAGACAGAATGAGAGATAGTCGCATGTCTTTTATTACTGGCTTTTGTGTTCTTTCAGGAAATGGGCCCCTTGATGCAATAGAAATCTACAACGGCAGTCTATCCTAATTAGCTTTAAATGCTTGACTCATAAAGCTGTCATTAAGTGTGCTAATAGCTGTACCTTTTAATGATGCATTTGATTAGAAGGTAAATTTCCTGTGAGCGGCCCATGTGAGGTGAAGCTGTTGGGGCCGAGAGCCCTATTGTCCGTCTCTTGGAGCAGACTAATGACTGTGTGGGACTTTACACAATACATAGCAATCATTTCCTAATTATAGCGAACCCCTATTCACTCAGCACTGTCACACTCCATACATGTACTATACAGCATACGTGTTCTATGCATGTACTACTGTACCTCACACCATAGGTGTACTACACAGCATACATGTTTTATGCACATAAATGCACTACTATACCATACATGTACTACTATACCGCACACCATACGTGTACTATACAGCATACGTGTTCTATGCACAATGCATCTACTACTGTACCTCACCATACGTGTACCACACACCATATATGTATTATGCACCATAAATGCACTACTATACCATACATGTACTACTGCACCGCACACTATATGTGTACTACACAGCATGCATGTTTTATGCTCCATACATGTACTACCGTACCGCACAGGATACGTGTTCTATGCACTATGCATTTACTACCGTACCTCACACCATACGTGTACCACACACCATATGTGTTTTATGCACCATACATGTACCACTTTACCGCACACCATACGTGTATACACAGCATACATGTTCTATGCGCTATGCATGTACTACCGTACCGCACAGCATACATGTTCTATGCACTATGCATGTACTACCGTACCGCACACCATATGTGTACTACACAGCTTACGTGTTCTATGCACCATGCATGTACTATTGTACTGCACACATACATGTAAACCTGGAGGCACACATATATGATGTATTTGCTGTTCACGCACAGTTCAGTAGCTGAGACCAGGATACAGACATAGCAGGGATGCTGGCATTGAGTAGGGAACCCTCTGGGAATCACACTGAGAGGTGACATTAGGGTCACCATGTTGTTGAGTTTCTATAACCAGACCAGTATGGAGTTTAGGGGCCTCTCACTACCAGCAACCACAATTTGGATGCCAAGACACAGTGGGCCTGATTCATTAAGGAATATAAGGCCCGCTGTGTGCCGTGTTTTGCCTGAAGTTGCTCTGCGCATGCTCAGAAACGGACGATAGTGAACACAATTTACTTTCAAACGTAAAGGACACTTCTGATAGACTAGGATTTGAAGGGAGGGAGCATATGCTGGTGGGCACTGTGCAGAAAGGGTGTGCCAAGGTCGAGTGCACGCATATATGTAGCCGTATCACTTGCCTCAGCTACAGACCAGGTGTGAGTGCAGACTGATAGTGATGACTACACGTATGTATGCCAGAACATGTGTTTGGAATCCAGAGCAACTGTAAAAATGCACTTTATGTACAATACACACCATCCTAATATATGTAGTTCATGTTCAAAAATTATTATTAAAACTGAATGTAAATGTATTTTTATTAATGATTATAGTATTAGGTGTTAATGTATTTAAATTTTTATATTTTCTGTGTATTCTGATTGGGCTTGAAATTGCTCATATGCATGTGCGTATCCTACAGTCTGTTCTGTCAGTCTGCATACGGCAAGTCACTTATAGCCAGAGCGTACTTATACCCGTATTCAAATGGAAACCCTTCTTCAGATCCACTTGTACTTATATACAGGCCTACATGCGGGCAATTTCCGTTTGTTCTAAATAAAATGCAAATTACGTTCCTTGATGAATCGGTCCCAATATCTTTTTCTCTTTTTACTTTAGATATAAGTTAAGCTTTTTGGGATAACTTGTGAACTAACAGCCTAATCTAGAGTAGGCCATAATCTTGCTTCCATGACTGTCTGGTAGCCATATGTGCAACTCAAAATACTGTGTAAGAATGTAGCAGTACCAACTGGTTACCGCTAAAGAGGGGCACCTGCAAAAATGCATGACAGCATCAGAGAATACCAGCCTGAACTGCTCCCATTATTACAGTTAGACCCACAATGTGGAGTCCCTCTATCATGATGTGAGCCCATCCCAACTTGGTCAGCACTGGGCTGAATTCCTTTCGGGAACCTGGGCTGCAAAATGTGCGTGGATTCCCCCTAAGTAAAAACAGCCCTGTGCTGAATAGTGATGTCTCAACCTACCTACCTAGTGATGGTATAGCCAATATGTTAAAGTGTGGATGTAAAAAAGGTGTGGGGGGGTGTACAAGCCCCCAAACGCAACAGGGGGAAGTGCCCCTTATCTCGTTTGCTGGACACTCGTTATGCTATAAGAGAAAGGGGAAAATACAGAAAGGGCAGTTCTGCAAGGTGAGTGCACCACAGGAACAACCTCCGCCGGGCTATACTCACGGAAGCGGGTCGACTACGGCGACTTCCTTTTGTCCCTTCTACTTCAGGGAGTTCTCACTCCCAGGGGTCTTCCAAAGCCCTTGTCTGACAACCATCGCCTGTAAAACAAGGGAGACAAAGCCACACAGAAAAATCCCTTCCCCAACACCCCAGGTACTCGTCCAATTCTGAGGGACCACTACGAGATGCACCGTACCTTTCTTCTCCTTGAATGGAATCCATCCATTCACACATCCTCGGCCATCCGGGTCCACTGGAACTTAGTCGCTCCACAGGCCTCCGCACGCTGCCCGAGCCCTGGCTGTTAAGCCCGCCTTGTCTTGGGGTTTAGGACTTTAGGTGCCCTTTTGGACAGGTAGAGGGGCTCTGTAAGCCACTCTCAGTAACTTATTCACTTAACTATCAAGGGACCAAGTGTCACCTACACTACCTATGGGCCTAGCGTCCTGCTAAACCAGGGCCTATCGCCTAATACCAACTATAAGTGCCTACTGCCCTGCTAACAACCAGGACCTACTGTCCCTCTAACCACAAGGACCCAATGTCCTTTTAACAACTACAGGGCGGCCTCCCTGCTACTTTGTCAGGAGCCTAGCTCCCCACTTACTTAGAGGCCTGCGCCTCTCTACACTGAAGGGCCTTGCGCCCTGCTACACTCAAGGGCCTTGCGCCCTGCTACACTCAAGGGCCTTGCGCCCTGCTACACTCAAGCCTTGCGCCCTGCTACACTCAAGCCTTGCGCCCTGCTAACTACTTTTTTGAGCCTTATGCCCAAATGCTGCTGCTGGGGCCTTGTGCCCCGCTTTCTCTACCTACGGGACCTTGTGCCCCGCTCTCTCTACCTATGGGGCCATGTGCCCCCCTCTAACTATGGGGCCTTGTGCCCAAGAAAACCCTGCTTCTGTTCTAACTGCGCATGGCCTTGTGCCCACTACCTGTGCCACAGGCCAAATGCCCGAATTGCCCGCGGGCCTGATGCCCGACCTAACTGAGGGTTTTCACCTGCTCCATGGAGGACTCTCAACTTTCCCCGACGTCGTCGCCTCCAGACCCTCCAGCCAGCGTGGCGCCTCTTCTCCGGTTCGGCGCTCTGCTTTCCTATGCCTTCTTGGCGGGGGCGCTTTTAGCCCTTGCAAGGGCTACCCGCTGATATCCTCGCCGGCTCCTTCTCTTCCCGCGTCGTTTTCGCGTGGCAGGGTAGCTCCCAGCCCTTACAAGGGGCTCCCTGCCACTTCCGCTGGCGTCTCCGGCTTCTCTGCAGCTGGACATCCCAAGACCTCCTCTTCCTTCTCCGCAGGCGAACTGAGCCCAACATGGCGGCGCAAACAGCCGCCAACGCGCTGACGTCACTCAGCGGCGCCAACCGTTTCAAACGGCCGGAGGTGAGCCAGGATTGGCTCACCTGTCCAGCCACCGATTGGCCAGCATGGGGAGGTGAGCCCTGATTGGCTCACTTGCTCTCTGCTGCCGGGACCTGTCGGGGAGGAATGGAAGTACTCACCGCTGGAACGCTGGACTGGTGAATAGTTTGTAGTCTATTCTGTCTTCGCCCTCTTCCTGGGCACGACAGCTGCAGGGCCCCTCTTCACACAGAAGTTCCAGCAATTCCTGGCATCCGTTGATTGATTGGAACTATTGACACTTGTAGCACTACAACACCAGCATGCCCTGCCAGCCAGGGCTTGATGGAACCTGTAGTAACCTGAAACCTGTAGTTCCACACACGGAAATAAACAGACATACCGAAGTAAAAACACCTTTATTAGAAACAAAGACTTGCCCAAAACACGTTCTCATCTTTACTAATCTCCTGAATTCCATCCTATAATGAGCCAGAATTAATGCAAGGGCAAAAAGATCCAGAAACCCAGACAGGACGACACAGAACATGGTCATAGTGGGACAGAATTGAAGAACGGGAGCCCTCTATGACCAGCCAATCAGAGGTGCTTGCCCACATGCCCAAACACTTAATGGCTGCCAGGGCTTGCTGGGACTTACAGTTCCAAACACTTAACTAGTATATTTTTAATTTAAGACATTACCACGAACCCTACCAACAGAGGCGGCTTGGAAAGAGGCCCAGTACTATCTAGTATGGGACTGAATTTCCCTTAGGACGGAGGCTTGATTATTATATTATATTATAATATTATATTATTAGAGGTTTCAGCCCAGTGCTAACAGAGATAGCTCACATTATGCCTGTTATGCTATGCCCTGCGTGGTCCTCTCACCCATTAGCTGTAACCAGCCCAGGTTATAAGCACTGGTGTTGGTTACACATTGGGGGGACTATGTTTTATTACTTTCTATTTACTAGTAAATGACATGATCATCAGCGCATATCGTTTTTGCACGGCTCAGGTACCTGCACAGTTTACACCTCCTAAGAGATATGTCTGGAGATGCGGCTTACTCTGACTTCACCACATCATTGGGCATATAAACATAGCGGAGTGTTGTCCCCAACTCTAAATCAGGTGTAGGATCATTTATTTCAGAAATATTGTTTAACGCCATAATAAACAGATACTTGATAGTAATGTATGTCCAATATAAAGCTGTGACAATACTGTCTGCAATGAAGTAAGTCATTTTTTTTATATACTTTAATAACATTCTCCCATGTGAATGATAGAAGCTAAGGAGTCAATGTCTGACCTCAGGTTTCCCACACTTGTCAGACGAGGTTCATTGTACATACAGAACAGGGTTGACACATAGTGGATGACCAGGGCTGAAGAGATGCCCTCCTCACAGCATGAGCGATATGTGTGGTACATACAGGGATTTGTAAGTATGGTTTAATACCAGCAATGCTGCACCCAATCACAGGTGGGTGTGTATATGTGAGTTTGCCACAATTAGGGAGATACAATTTACTTGTATCTGATAAAATTATACAGAGATTTATATTTTGCAATGTGTAACATTTAAAAGTGTTTTATATATCCTGCATTAAGGAACTATTAAGATCACTTCTCTATTATATACTTGTGATATATCCCTTTCTCCTGTGCCCTCTGGAATGCTAGATCCGTGTGCAACAAACTCCCCTCTATCCATGACCTCTTCTTATCTAACTCTCTTAACCTTCTTGCCATTACCAAAACCTGGCTCACCGATTCCGACACTGCCTCCCCTGCCGCTCTCTCCTATGGCGGCCTCTCCTTCACCCACTCCGCCAGACCTGGAGACCGCCCAGGCGGTGGAGTGGGCATTCTCCTATCCTCCACCTGTACTTTCAGACTCATTCCTCTTGAACCCTCCCTCTCCTTCTCCTCTTTTGAAGTCCACTCTATCCGTCTCTTCTACCCCATCCATCTCCGCGTCTCTGTCATATACCGTCCCCCTGGGCCCTCCACCCTTTTCCTTGACAACTTTGCTGCCTGGCTCCCACGCCACCTCTCCTCTGACATCCCCTCCATTATCCTTGGCGACTTCAATATCCCTATTGACAACCCCACCGACCCTGCTTCCGTCAAACTCCTTGCCCTTTCTTCCTCCCTTGGCCTCTCCCAATGGACCTCCTCTTCTACCCACTGCCTTGTTTTCTCCCACCGTTTCAGTCCGACTTCTCTATCTCCCCCTTTCCACTCTCGGACCACCATCTCCTCTCATTCTCTCTCTCCTTTACTCCTGCACCCCTCCTCCCACCCAAATCTACCCGGTCCAGGCGCGATCTTGACACCCTTGATCCTGCTATTCTATCCTCTACTCCGCCCTTGATGCGGTCGCCCCTGCCCAGCCCATCCACCTTCGCTGCTGCAACCCTGCCACTCCAAACTTAACCGCTTCCTCCAAAAATGCTCTCGTACTGCCGAACGCCACTGGAGAAAATCTCGCTCCCTGGCTGATTTCCTCCACTTCAAGTTTATCCTCTCCTCCTACAGCTCTGCCCTCTCGCTCGCTAAGCAATCCTTCTTTAAATCCCTCATCACCTCCCAGTTCTCCAACCCCCGCCGCCTCTTCGCTACCTTTTAACACTCTCCTGTCTCCCCGCCTCCCCCCCTCCCTTCCTCCTTATCTGCCACTGACTTCACTTCCTTTTTCTCCTCTAAAATCGCGGCCATCAGACTTGAAATCTCCTCCTCCACCCACTCTTCCGCCACCCCCCCTCTCGCCCTTCCTCCCCCCTCCACTCTCCCCCCCCCCTCTCCTCATTTCTTCTTCCCCCCCTTCTACCTGCCCCCAGGACCCCATCCCTTCTCACCTTCTTCGCTCCTTTTCCGCCTCCACCTGCTCCCACATCGCTCACCTCTTTAATCTGTCCCTCTCCACCGGCATCTTCCCCTCCGCCTTTAAACATGCTCTCGTCTCACCCATTCTCAAGAAACCTAACCTTGACCCCACCTCATTCTCTAATTACCGCCCCATTTCCCTTCTCCCCTTTGCCTCCAAAATACTCGAGAGACTTGTCTGCAACCGTCTCTCCCCCTACCTCTCTGAACACTCCCTCCTTGACCCTCTCCAATCAGGCTTCCGCCCCCTCCATTCCACTGAAACTGCCCTGGCTCAAGTTACGAACGATCTCCTCTCGGCTAAAGCCATGGGCCACTACTCCCTCCTGATTCTCCTCGACCTCTCAGCGGCCTTTGACACCGTTGACCACCCCCTCCTGCTTCACACCCTTCAGTCCATTGGCCTCTCCGGTACCGTCCTCTCCTGGTTCACCTCTTACCTTGCCGACCGTTGCTTCTCTGTTTCCACCTCTGAGTCTCTCTCCCCCTCTTCCTCCCTTCCAGTCGGGATGCCTCAGGGCTCTGTCCTTGGACCCTTACTATTCTCACTATACATCTCTTCTCTGGGTGCACTCATCAGCTCCTTCGGCCTCAAGTACCACCTTTATGCTGATGACACTCAACTCTACCTTTCCTCTCCTGATCTCTCTCCCTCCCTTCTCTCCAGGTCCTCTAGATTTCTTAAACAAAATCTTGCTAAAACTGAACTCATTGTCTTTCCTCCCTCTCGTACCTCCTTCCCCTCTGACCTCTCTATCACTGTGGACAACTCTTCTATCTCTCCTGTTTCCCAACTCCGCTTCCTAGGTGTCATCCTCGACTCCTCTCTCTCCTTTGCCCCTCACATTCACTCTCTCGCCAAATCCTGCCGTTTCCAGCTTCGCAACATTGCCCGCATTCGACCCTTCCTCTCCCAGGACGCCACCAAATCTCTCGTCCACTCTCTTTTTATCTCCCGCTTGGACTACTGCAACCTTCTCCTTATCGGCCTCCCCCGGTCTCATCTCACTCCCCTTAGATCTGTATTTAACGCCGCTGCTAGGCTTATTTTCCTCTCTCGCCGTTCCACCTCTGTCTCCCGACTCTACCAAGCCCTTCACTGGCTCCCCTTCCCCTACAGAATCCTTTTCAAGCTCCTCACTCTGACTTACAAGGCCCTCGCCAACTCCACTGCTCCCTACATCTCTAACCTTATCTCTATTCACACTCCCTCCTGCCCACTGCGATCGTCCAACAATCGTCGCCTCTCTTCCCCTCTGATTACCTCCTCTCACGCACATATCCAAGACTTCTCCCGCGCCGCTCCCCTCCCGTCTCTCCATCTCATCCATGTGTCTGTCTGTCTTCCCCTCCCTTTAGATTGTTCGCTCCTTTGAGCAGGGCTCTCCTACCTCCTGTTTACATCACGTTTAGCTGCGCTCTCCAGCTACTCAGCTCACCTCCTCTCGGTCCCTCTGCCCTCTGTCCCCTCTCGCTTCTCTCCGCTCCCCTCAGTGACTCAACCTGTCATCCGTGCCCACCCTCCTGGGCCATAGTTACCTGCCTATACTCACTTTTCCCCTCCCTCCCTCTCTTTCATGCTGTGCCTGAGCCCCCAGAGTTATAGTGCTTACTGTTACTTGTACTGTGCTGTTTCACCTTGTACTGTGCCATTGTTTGTCCTTGTACGGCGCTACGGATACTTTGTGGCGCCCTATAAATAAAAATTAATAATAATAATAATAGACATTTTGGTGTCAAACACACCCACTTGCACAACTGATTTGTGCCAGAGTATTTCCTCTATTTAGTGTAAGAGAATATGCTCTGATTGTAAGCTTTTTGGTCAAAAGATGAACTATACCAGTCAGCATTTAGGGGTCTATTTAGCAGTAGCAGAAAATCCCAAGGTCCGGAAACAATGGACTTGCTGGGAGCCAGCGTCGCTGGGGAACTCAACATTGCAACCTTTTAATGGTAAATTGGGAAATAGAAGTATTTTTCGGAAGTCTTTCATAGCCCCCATTAATGATAAATAGATCCCTTAGAATAAAGTGAATCCTGTTGTCTTAGTCTGAAATATTGCCCTCCAGTGGTTGAATTGTAACTGCACTGTCCTTAGTACTCAGGTCTCTTTCTGTTGACTTCCTGTGTTTGTGCATATTGATGTTGGTGCTGGATAGAGATGGGGTCTGCCCATTACCTCTGCAGTACAGGAGAGATGGAGGCCCCAGCTTGTGATTCTTCATCTCAGAAGCGCAGGAGGATCCCTGACGGCCGTAACACCCGAGGAAGTGAAATTGTGAAAATTATATTGTAACCTATTGCCCACATCCTGGCTCTTCAGTAGTCAGTAATCACATTATTGATGTGTCTTTTGCGACCCATCTGACTCTGCATGGTTTCAGATTTGTTATTTGCTACATTAAGCAACTCAAGTTTTGGATGTTGATGTTGGAAGGAAATGTGCCCCCTTGTCTGGATTGGTACTTGGAGATATGCCATAGTAGTGTCCATTACCCACACAGTGATATCCTTTACTCTGCATCTTATCGGTATGATAGGTACCTGTATGTGTATTCCTGCCTAGTGCCAGTGAGAATGAGAAAACTGACTCAGTGGCACTTTAGCAGTGTAATAAGAAAAGCATGACGTATTGAAAGGAAAGAGGATGCATGATGCTTTCGGGAAGGGGGAGGTGGCAATTACACAGATTGCAGATTCGTTCATCTAGAGAGATTCTTATTTCATGTATTATAGACACAGCTGTGAGGAGAGAACAGGCTCACTATATACTTATTGACACTGCAAATGTGGTGTTTTCCTGAGTAGAGTAGTCTGTCCCAAGATTGTGATGAAATGAGGCTGGGTCAGTGGGGGGCTTATAAAGCTTTTTCAATTCACTTAAACTGTGAGTACTAGAGCTGGCCATTCTTCTGACCCTTTCATGAATAGACGAGACTCTGTTCCCACCCACCATCCATGTGTAATTGGATGTAAATTATGCCCATGGCACCAAACTGACTACTTTTATCAGTTGCAGTAGCGAATAAAGCGCTGATGCTGAAAGGGTTACAGTCTTAATGGTGAAATAATGTACTGGTTGATTCATTATAGAAACAAGGAAAAAGTGAGGACATTCACAGATTATTTATAGACCAGTTACTGTACATTTGCTTTATCCCTTGTGGCTCCTCACTATTGGGTCCATTTAATAATGCCTGTAAAACTCACGAGTTGGCAGATCTGAATTTGCCCTGCACCTGTGCTATCCGGTGTGGAGAGAAAGGTTATAAAAGAGGCTGGTGTTTTTCCCATCCAAGTTTTGATGGGTCAGGATGATCTCCCCCCCCAAAGGTGGCAGTTACTGGCTTCAGTAAATCACCTGCGATATTCCGTATAATAAACATAGGAAGCCACTCCATTTGGCATAATTGGTTTTAACTTGGTGGAAGCAATGGATGGAAAGGCCTCCAGCCTGGATTATTTAAGTTCTTGTTTCATGGAACATGATGTACTTATTCAGGTATCTCATTGCCTCTTATTGATGCTTATCTGTGTAAGATGTCTGCTAGTCTGCATTAAATAGTGCCAAAGCCTTATTTTCTTCTACAATACTTTAATACAACATGCATATACTGAAAGTTTCATCTCTGCAATAAAATTACAAGATGGCATTTGGAAGGGGTGTCCTGTACCTGTCACTGAGGTCCATGCTTTTAGTTCTCAGTTTTCCGCATCCATGGCAGCTGCAGATTCAGAAGAGGCTTCGATTCAGCCTCAGGCTCACTGTGAGTCATCTCTGTAGAATTGGGCAACTGAAAGTCCAAACGCGAGAGCTGGAAACCATGAGCTATGCCCTAGGCTCTGCTGCCTCGGTGCTTGTGCTGACATGCCAGATGGAGGGCAGAAAAGTGTGACAGTCAGAGTACTGTGCCACCTATGTAATCACAGACTGGAATGATTCAGTGTTTGAACAATGCTATGTAACCTGTTACTTGATTTAATGCTGAAAGTTCAGTATTTGATCTTACTTATGGGCAAATGTAACAAATGACGAAAGTAATGGGGCTTTTTTTTCTTTCGCCCCATACATCGGAGTTACTCATGAAAATTTCACATGTTGTACAACACTGTTTTACACATACTGACAGCTGCAACTTCTTGAATGGTGTAAACTCGCCTGTTTGGTACTGATCCTCTTTAGTCTTAATGATTTAACCTCCTGCACCTGGAAAGGTCCCCTTTCCTGTCCAGGGTGCCGGCAGTCCCTCAGAACAGCCGGCCACAATAGCACTTGAAGCAGTACAAAGTCAATGCAAATTCTTACCACTGCAATTGGATTGAGTTGAGCTGCCCAGCTGATGGTCATGATACAGGCCAGAATGAATGGAAAGAAGCTGAACACCAGAGAGCTGTACCACCAAATGTCAGCAAACAGGACAGGTTATAGAAATGCTAATGATACCGCTATCGTGGCTTTCTCAGAATACCATCACCTCAGCCAGGAATAGAGTGCTACGTATTTGGCAGTCAGGCAGGTAACAGAAACACGAACTGACAGAGCCAGGAGTGAGAACTAGAATCGCAGTCAGATGTAGTCACAGATCAGAACCAGAATCGTAGTCCGACTTAGTCAGGGATCAGAACCAGAAAGCAGACACAGGATAAAAGAGGACAGGAAGCAGGACGCTACCACTAGAAGCAATATGCTATCACTGGCAAAGATGGAGTGTCGGCAGGCCTTGAATAGTACAGGCAAACAATCAGGATGATGCAGGCAACACACTTGCAAAGCAGATCAGAGTATTTTAAAGTAAGCACCTCTCACACACAGAGAAACGGAACCAAATCCTAACAAGGACTCTACCAGATGATGGTGGCTACACCTGTAAAAGTCCTCTTTCTTCTCAGGAAATAGTTCCCCATCCAGCAGGACTGGTGGATGATCCAGGTGGAAGCTGGGAAAGTGACAATGCAGTTCTTACCAACTCTCACTTTGTGACCAACATTCCTTTATCCCAAGCCAAAGATATCCTCCCTTCACCCCTTAAGGGAACCAAAACCAACTGCAAGTATCCTAGGAAGTAAAACTTTATTTGGCTCACTGTAATTAATTTCTCTTCTAGACCTCATGTGAAAAATGTGTTATCTGTCCCAACCTTTTTCTAGTATGGTGTACAGCAATAACATACCGGTATCTTTTCCTAGTATCAAGGTTTACATTTTTCATAGCACTTTAATAGCACTACAGCCTACTAAGGTCACAGTTAAAGCAGTTGTGCCCTACTAATAATATCCACGTAGCATATACAACCAGCATACTACGCCACACTTTCAGAAATAAGAGTGTTTTAAAGATGTCATTAAACACTTGTTACTTGTCCTGGGATACCTTGTTGTTTGCTCGCATTCCATTGCGCACTTTCCCTTGTGCTATTTATACTGTACTCACTCTGTCATGTACAAGATATATTGCTCGTTTTCAAGGGTGTGTGTTCAAACAGACTGGAGAGCCATGCCCGGTATTATAAAGCCTAGTCCAATGCTCCCAGAATACAATGCATTAATGTGTACGTTTGATGACATCATAGATGAACCGGAAAATAGATGTGTGCGAGATGAGAATAGGATAATGTGAAAATTGGAAAAAAGTACTTAGAGAGGCGGACAGTTGTTGTCAATGAATCAAGCCGAAATTTCTGCTGGTATAAGGAGTGTTGGTTGAGTTAGAGAGCAGAAAGGTTAAAGTGATGATAGTCTGAAAGGGGGAAAGGAGTGTGTAAGACATCCGAAACAGAACAAGATCTGGAGGGAAAAAGATCAAGGCTGTAGCCATCACGACGAGTAGAAGTGTGTCCAAGAGAGGAGGTTAGAGAGACTATGAAGCAGGAGATTGTGGATAATCAATGGGGATGTTGAATTCTCCCAAGTTGATACTGGGGATGCCAGAGGATAAGAAATGCTCAATGAATTGTTGGGGTGATCAATAGGGTGTTAGGAACTCCTTCAGTCAGCACGACAAAACCCGGAGTCTGCTCCGAAGTCTGGTGTTCGCTGGAGCCCCTAGTGGTGGGGACAGACTTGGCTGCAGACGAACGGAGGGGCGTGTAATGTGCACTGACTGGGGAGAACCCTGAGGTAGCGAAGTAGAACACAGCAGTGTGAGATCCAAGCAAAAGCTCAAGTTCCGGCAGCAGGCAGCGATACCAGATAACGAGCCGAGGTCAGGGGTCACAGGCAATACAACGAGGTCCAGAAACAAGCCAGGGGTCCTACACGGGAAATCCAAACTAGAATACAGTAAAGGAGCAGGGAAACAGGAACAGGAGCCTAGCTACAACTGGCAATGAGGCTATGTCCTCACTTGCCTTAAATAGTGAGAAGAACCAATCAAGCAACGTGCAGAATCTCCTCCCATACATGTAGCCAATCCCAAGTAACAGACCGCCTGATAGAAATAATAGTTCCTCTAAGCACTGGAATACAAAATAGAGAGACAAGTATAAAAGCATACCGCCTACCGTCCTCCAGAGTCCCTGGCAGCTGCAGCTGTTAATTCATAATTTCCTCCTGCGCCCGGCTGTATGACAGCCGGCCGGGCGTTGCGGCAGGCGAGTCAGAGCGTCCCGGTTGTTGCCTAGGCAACCGGGACGCAGGAGGCGAAAGTGACGCCCCGGTCGTCATAGAGATGGCCGGGACGCCTGGGACCCCCGGAAGTGAGTCGCGGCGGCCCTTCGGGGAGCCGCGGCTCATAACATAGGGACAATAGATTACAACAGTAGGAAGAAAGTCTTGAAAATCCATAGGAGATTCAATATGTTAGCATTTAGAATGCAGCATTTAATAGTTTTGTTTTGATGCCACTTTTTGTAGCCTGTAAGGGGCACTGTTGTCCATCAAGAGTTCTAATAGTCTGTGTCTCATCATCACTGATTCCGCAGCGCTGTACAGAGAGAGCAGCAGAACTCGCATCAGTTCCTGCCCCATTTGAGCTTACAGTCTAAATCCCCTAATATACACACATACCAAGAGAGAATAAGGTCAATTTGATATCTGCCAATTAATCTACCAGTATGTTTTTGGAGTGTGGGAGGACAAATATATAATCACACAGATTGAAATAAATCTGTTTAATTCAACCTATTAAAAAGTCTAGATGTGCTCATCCAGAAAAAGGCCAAACAAACTCCCCAGACGCAACTGAAACTAAAATGGAGATGCCCCTTATATCATCATCATGATCATTTATTTATATAGCGCCACTAATTCCGCAGCTCTGTACAGAGAACTCGTTCACATCAGTCCCTGCCCCATTGGAGCTTACAGTCTAAATTCCCTCACACACACACACACACGGACTAGGGTCAATTTGTTAGCAGCCAATTAACCTACCAGTATGTTTTTCAAATGTGGGCGGAAACCGGAGCACCCAGAGGAAACCTACGCAAACACCGGGAGAACATACAAGATACAGATAAGGCCGTGGTCAGGGAATGAACTCATGACCCCAGTGCTGTAAGGCGGAAGTGCTAACCAGTAAGATAACCCTTTGGTTTACATGGAACTTTTTTCCTTTGATACGTGTCATGAAAACTGTTTAATTTTTGTTTTGATAAACTCTTGTGTAAAATGTTTTCATCCAAATCATGTAACTGTAGTAATGAACTCTTTGTAAGTACTTCTCTCTACACTAATACATGGTGGAGTGTAGCATGTACCTAGAATCCACAGCAGTCTCAAAATATCTTTTTTAATTTTGGTGCCTATGGCCAGCTTAGATTTGCCCAGGGGTACATGGAAAGCTGACACTGGAGACTTCTTTAGATAATTTCCAGTTTTGTGCTAGAAATTCCTCAGCAGTGGGGAAAGGAGTACTTATATTATTGCACAATTATTTCATTACCAGGACTAATTGTAACACTGACAAATTATGGAATTAATTATGAAAATTCCAGCTTTAGCAAACTCAGTTTTGGACCTTTTATTATTATAACAGTGGTGGTCAGTGATAACAGACCATTAAACCTAAAGTATAATCTGACATGGCAGAAGGAGAAGATTCATGTGAGACAGCTGATCTTCTAGACTTTGTTTTGGGGGAATTCTTACCACTGATTGTAAATAAATTGCTCCTGGAGTTTAGGTTAAGGCTCCAGGGGGGAGACGCTGCTTGTCCTGGGGTGAATTTACGTGAAGGCTGTGGGGGATGCTACTCCAGGGTGCGTTCCTAGAACTGAACACAGAATAATTCTGCTGATTCCTGAGGAGGTTCAAAATAGACTCTGTAGATGGGAAGGATCTTAGCAGTAGTGTAATGATTCTGCAGGAAGACTGCAGGTCTCAGGGTTACATTAGGTCTAGGAGCTTACAGCGTGGTTATAAAGCCTCCATTGCGAGTCTCACAGAGTGTTATAGAGCGTTCTGTGAGGGTCTTGCCTGTACAGTTTATTCTAGAACTAAAGCAAAGTTATTTATCAGTATGAGAAACTAAATGTCAGTGTTCACAGTACTGACTTCTTACACCCAGTGGGCCTAAACTCAGGCTGCTAATTCAAGACATTGGAATAGCGCAAATAATAGTGATGGGACAGTCTTAATTTTGATGTATGTAATACAGTGCACGGCAGCTCTAATACCCCACAGGGGTAGGTATGCTTACACAATTTGTGACACTGTGGACCCCTACAGTGCATTCTATGATAGGGAAACACTATACACCTCTTTAAAATTTAGCATTCTCATTTTCAGTACACTGCTATAAAGAGAATCTAATTCTAATGATTATAAATATGTTTGTCATTAGTACTCTCCAGACTGTGTCAGATTCTATTATACTCTGGTAGATGTATGGTAAAAGTGTTAACAGTTATCAACATTGCCACTTATAGATGATACTGTATGTCCCTTTATCCTAGCCAAGTAGTACTTAAAGATACTGTATTTTCCTTTATCATCATCATCATCATCATTTATTTATATAGCGCCACTAATTCCGCAGCGCTGTACAGAGAACTCATTCACATCAGTCCCTCCTAGCCCAATAGCAATTATAGATACTGTACTTCCCTTTATCATAGCCCAGTAATAATAAGTAGTACTTATAGATGCTTTGCTTCCCTTTATCAAAGCCAAGTAGTACTATCAGACACTGTGCTTCCCTTTATTCTATCCAATTAGTACTTATAGATGCTGTGCTTCCCTTTATCCTAGCCCACTAATAATTAGTAGTACTTTTTAGATGCTGTACTTCCCTTTATCCTTCCACAGTAGTACTTGTAGATGCTGTGCTTCCCTGTATCCTACCCCAGTAGTACGTATAAATACTGTACTTTAATTTATCCTACCCCATTAGTACTTATAGATGCTGTGCTTCCCTTTATCCTAGTCCAGTGGATCTTACAGATACTGTACTCCCCTTTATCCTAGGCTGTAGCGTTCTAGTGCTCACAATAAGACTGTACCTGACCTTTTTCAGTTCACCAGGAAACCAAATGGACAGCTTCTCGGGTTGAGGATGTGATCAGGGCCTCAAACTACACAGCCCCCTAAGCCTCTTATTTCAAGTTTCACCATATAAAGGGGTCCACCTTAATTTCTTCCCTCTGCTCCCACTTTGTGTTAAACTAGAATTGAGAAGTTTCCTGAGTTCTACCCTTCACCCTCAAATGAAATACATTGGACTATGTTTACTTGATTAAAACTAAAAATGGACTAGAAACCTGCATTACCACCTAGGAAACATTTTCCTGAGGTAGCTCTTCACCCTAGCTGGATCCCAGAGGGCTGCTCTATCTCTCTAACAGACCCGAGAGTAGGTGACCAATCAGAAGCTGTACTGTGGCGGCTCCACCAGCTATTTAACAATAGCTCCGGGGAGGGAAAGGGGTCACCCTTAATTTCCTAGTGGTAATGAAGCAAGAAGACAGCACAATGGCAGATTTAGTGTTTTCCTAAGTTATTTATGTAACTATCTGAATGGTTCTCAAATCTGTCCTCAGGGCTCAGCAAACAGTTCATGTGGTCAGGATATCCTGACAGGAGTGTAGGAAGAATAATCACAGGTCCATCCAATACGATGTAGTAATCGTTCAGCCTGTTGTCCTGGGAGGAGATACACAGAATATACCCTGATAGTGGCCCTCACCGCTGCATCCTATACCCCTGACCAAGGTCAGCAATGGTCATCTGGGCAAAAGATGTGTTACAAACTAACAAGCGGGTTTGTAAAAGTGCAACGCCGGACCTCCCCTCACCTCAGCACCCCCTATTGGTACACCCTTGCTGACAAGGGAGTACTTATCACTCCACACCAGCAGCAATTATTCCATCCATTGGTCATTTTTCTATTTCATTACTCAGTGTTTGTGCATTGTGAGCGCAAATCACTAAATCATCTCCATTGGAAGGAAGTGTTGTATATATTAATGGCAACATTCTGGGTTCTCATCAGTCACAAACTTCGATCAATATTGGGGGGAGTTGACCACTGGGCTCTATGCAGTGTATTAAATGACTTGTTAATAATATAATTTATCACAAGTTGCTGAGTGGAAAAGTTTGAGATTGGTGTAATTAGACGGATGTACTTTCAGATGCTGGAGCTCCAGGCAGCAGATGATTTGCATAAATAAGTAAGAATGAAGGACTGGTGACCCCGCTTTCAGCATTTGTTGAGTGTTAGAGCCACCAGGAAGCAATATGAAATCAGAAATGAAGTTTACCACAAGGCCTTGGTGGGAGTCCATTATTTTGTTGAATAATTGATTTTTCTCAGACTTAATAGAAATGGAAAATCCTTCATATTGTGTATTGGATTTTGTCATGTCATCTCCCTAAAGGTCAGCTATTTGTATCTATAGTGTTTCTGTCTGCAGGGCTTGCCCTCTCCTCTCACAGTTCGGATTAACCGGGGCGCCGGAGACCTTGTAACATGTTTTCAGTTTGTCTGTTGACAGGTTGAAAAATTACAAAACAAGCAAAAGTGGCCTTTACGGGAACTGAACTGTAATGAGTTGCTGGAGGAGACTGTCCCCAAACAGCCCATCCTGTAGCCTGTCATCTCTCCCAGGACCTCGGTGCTGCGTTGGAAGCAGATGTTTCCTCTCTTTCTGATTGCCATGGGACAGGATGAAATTGGCTCTTTTGTAGGCATTGCAGGGGCCTGACTAGATAGACTCACATCGTTTGTATTAGTTAAGTGTCTGTGTATTATCGTCCTCATCAGTCAGGGACAGAGCCAATGCTGCTTTGTGGCAGCTAAATATTGCTTCTCGTAGTATTTCAGGCACTTTTTTTTTAAAACAAATGGAAAAATAAATAGCCAGCAAAATGTAAAAATCTTGCCTTTATCGACACGAAAACATACATCAACATCCGTTTCTATCTTCAATTTACTGCTTAGAATTGGAGACATCCAGACACCTTTCCTAAGGAGACATAAAAAAGTTTTACTCCAGAGCATACTTCTCTCATTCTTTATTGTCCAGGCTTCTGTAATGGCTCCATCCATTATCATCCAAATGGATGAAGGTAATGTACAGCTTAGCTGGGTACAAGCTACAGAAAATTTTTCCCGATGCGATATTGTTAGTGATTTTACCAACGACTCCCAAGTCCTGATCAGCATGCGATTGATGTGTACACACTATACTCGTTTTACCTTCAGATCTGTGCTCTTCACCTGTCATTAGTCAGTTTATAAAAGCAATTCAAATGATACAATGTGCTTTGGAATGAAAAAAACATGATGGTGGGAATGTGCACACTAATGCGATATTGGACCTAACAGTCATTTATGGTGTGATGGGCACGATAATCAGGTGAAAAACTTGTAGTGTGTACCCAGCCTTATTCTCCATACTCTGGAGCTGATCTTTCCTCTGTGAACTCTGTCTTGTGTAAAGCTGAAGTCTCGTTCATGGCCAGCAGATAAGACCCGACTCCATTGGCTTGCTCCTTTGAACTAAACATAAGAGCAATGCAATCTGTTTAATATGGGGAGAATAGGTGCATTTTCTGAAGAGCAGAGATGTGATTTGAATGGAGCTGGCACGATTAGAGGGGGATCCAGATGCAGTTTTCAATGGGATGTGTTTGAAATTGCAGATTGTATATGTGTGTTTGGAATAGAAAGAGCTTATTATTTCATAAGGAGATTTTATGAGGTTCCAACACTTCCAGAAATGGGCTGTGCACCTGAATGGAATAATATGTCTGTATCATTAGATCGGGACATGCAAATGATGTTTTCTGTGCTTGTGTGTGATTGGAATTGAAATTCACATGATTAGGAAATTAGTAAGTCTGAAACAAATAAAAAGCCACACGTGATTGCATAGATCCGACTGTGAAATTGGATATGTTGTGGAAGTGCTAGATCACTACTAGCCACTTACACCTGTTCCTGGAGCAGTGGAAAAAGTCCCCTACACCTGTAACAAAATGCTAACATTATAATATATGAACTCTTTATGTAGCCTGCGTGATCTCCTCTCTCCGCCGCTAATGTAGTGCAAGATGCAGATTGATACAGTGCTACAGACTGAAACACAGCTTATATAAGAAATGGGATTTCCTAAGCATTACAGAAAGCACATGGCCTATCTATAATGTCTGTAGGTAATCTAGTTCCTGTGCTGTTACTGACATATAAATGAATGCACATAAATTGCCCCTCTGGCTTGATGTCACTGCTAACAATATATTGTTACATTTTCACCACTACTTTATGTTGTTATGAATCACCCTTACAGTAAAGAATCCTTTCTTCTTTAATATATTTATACACATTATATAGGTGTTATGTGCAGAGCAGCATGCTGGGACCCGTTATGGCAGGTTCTCAGCAGCGTGTAAGAACAGCCTAAGACTGAAGCCCATCTGGGGGTCGGAAGTTTCAACCTCTGTAACTGCTTTGTTAATCTGCTAGTTGGTGTGCACGAATGATGAGCTTTTATGTATGTGGTGTAGTGTTTGCATCCTGAAATCCCAGTATTTAATAGTCTGTGACACATACAGGGGATTATATATCCTGCATTGCAGGTCACAAAGACGCTGAAACACCAGCACTTACATGGACTTATGATGGATAAATATCTTTATACAGGTCATGGACCGCTGAGGTCGCTTCTAATATCCTTATAATCTAAACAATTCAGGAGTTATGATACCAAAATTTAATTTTTGCTATCTTTAAAAATAATTCAATTACATATATTGGTGAGTGTTGGGGTCAATAGGAATACAGCTATTTTGTTCTAGTTCCACCTTTGTTTGCTGTTCCACATCTCTGCACTTTGCAGAATATATAGTAATTTATGTACAACGGCCAATATGGAGGAAAGAGTGGTACATTTGCCTCCTCTTTGGTCACTTTGTGTGGCCATCCACTGGATAAGTGCCCAGAGGAGTTGGGTGGTGATACACATGGTAATGAGATTGGGCTCCCTTCCCCTCCTCTGTGCACCATAATTCTCAGCTTGTTAGTGTACATGAGGAATCTCTACATATTAGCACAATCCCATGGATACAGCACAGAGCAGAGATAAGACGTCTCTCTGTTCTTTCTAATCCTGCCTTTTGTTTTCTTAAATATGCTGAACCCTGCACCACCTCTCAATAGATGTAACATATAAAGCCTCCTGTGTATCCCTCCACGACCGATCAAAGCTTCTCGTAGCTCCGCATCCCATCTCCGCTCAGGTGTCTGTGGATTTAACCCATTCCTCGCCTGTCTGTTGTGCATCAGGTAATCAGCAATTTCTGTAGAATCTCTGTGTTTTCACAGGTACAAAGAGGTCTCATTAGAGCGACATTGGAGTTTTGCCACCCAAAGTGAAATTGTTAAAATGACTCACCTTCTTGTGCCCACTTACTCTTACATACATTACAATGCACAGCGCAACATGTTATATCAGTATCACGACCCCACACATTACTCAAGCTCTGTGTTCCCTATTGAACCATATTGAATATGAGGGGAAGAGGATATTGTGTGCAATGACTGCATAACCTAGCCGTTTGCCAGGGTCATTTTATTGCTGCAGCGTGATATACCTCTATGAATAGGGGCAACATCTCGCCTGAGATGAGATACAGTACATAGGGCCACCTCTGATTTTCATCACCCTACTTCAGTATATACTGCACTTATTGTCCTAAGGGAAAAAGTAGCAAAAATATTCAATGTCCACTGTGGGAGACCATCGTCTGATCTGAGATGATGGTTCTGGGTAATGTAGGTGATGTATGTCTGCTGCAGGGTCGGCGGAACGTGGTAGTCGGGGTAGGGGAGGGGGGGGGTGCCAAGGCTGAGGGACGCTCCCCCCGCCTACCATCCCCGCTTGACCGCCAGCACATTAAAAAAATAATAAAAACAATTGAAAGAAAAATCCACCAGCGCCCTCCTCCCCCTCCCCTCTGCTCCCTTCTCACTGACAGTGTGGGCATAGATAGATATGAGATAACGAGATATTAGATAGATAGATATTAGATAGATATGAGATAACTAGATATTAGATATATATGAGATAGATAGATATGAGATAACTAGATATTATATAGATATGATTGATAGATAGTTACATACATAGATACATATGGGGTAGATAAATATGTATGAACTAGTTAGATATGAAATAGATGAGTTAGTTAATAGATATGAGAGATAGATTTATATATGTGTGTGTGTGTGTGTGTGTGTATGTATGTATATGTGTGTATATATATATATATATTATATAATATATATATATATATATATATATATATATATATAATCACCAGCAAATTCCGTAGCGCATTACAATTGGCAACAAACATTAATAATGCAATACTGGGTAATACATACATACATACAGAGAGGTAAGAGGGCCCTGCTCGCAAGCTTACAATCTATGGGACAATGGGAGTTTGAAACACAAGGGCATGTGCTACATCGTATTGCACACTGGACCAGCTAGAATGCAAAGGTAAAAGTATTTAGTGGGCTGTGTGATCAGTCACACAGCAATGTTGGTCAGAAGGTTGTTGTCTTGTGTTAGTTATGTAGGGGGTGGTAATTGGGTAACCTAGGAAGATTAAGATGATGGTTGAGGAATATCATAAGCTTGCCTGAAGAGGTGGGTTTTCAGAATGCTTGAAGGTTTGAAGACTAAAGGAAAGTCTTATTGTGCGAGGGAGGGAATTCCACAAAGAGAGTGCAGCCCGAAAAGAGTCCTGTAACCGGGAATGGGAGGATGTGATGAGAGTGGAAGAGAGATGCAGATGTTGTTCAGAACAGAGGTGTCGAGTCGGGAGATATTTTGAGACAAGTGAGGAGATTTATGTCGGTGCAATTTTGTTGACGGCCTTTGTATGTTTGTAGAAGAATTTTATATTGGATTTTTTGAAATACAGTCAGCCAATGTAGAAACTGACAGAATGGCTCAGTAGAGGAAGAACGGGTTGCAAGGAAAACCAATCTAGCCGCTGCATGCAAAATAGATTGTAGGGGTTCAAGTCTGACTTTGAGAAGCCCAGTAAGGACGGACTTACAATAGTCGATGCAGGAGATGATAAGTGCATGAATTAATGTTTTTGCAGTGTCTTGTGTGAGATATGTGCGTATTCTGGAAATGTTCTTTAGATGTATGTAACATGATTTAGATATAGAGTCGATGTGGGGAATAAATGATAGTTGTGAGTCAAGGATTACACCTAGGCAACGAGCTTGCGGGGTGGGATTTATCGTCATGTTATCAACAGAAATAGCAATGTCAGGCTGGAAGCTTCTGTTTTTGGGTGGGAATAGTATTAATTCAGTTTTTGAAAGATTGAGTTTGAGTTGGTGAGAGGACATCCAAGATGAAATGGCAGAAAGACAGTTAGTAACGCGAGACAACACAGATGGTGTGAGATCAGGAGGGGATAGATAGATTTATGTATCATCCGCATAGAGATGATACTGATATCCAAGCTTATTAGAGAAGTGGTGTAGATAGAGAATAGCAGTGGACCTAGGACTGAGCCTTGTGGTCTCCAACTGATAAAGGAAGCAGAGCAGAGGTGGATCCAGAGAAATTAGCACTGAAAGAGTGATTAGATAGGTAGGATGAGACCCAGGATAGGACAGTGCCTTCAAGACCTAGGGATTGTAGCGTTTGTATGCGGACAGAGTGGTCAACAGTGTCAAATGAGAATTGAAAGAGAGTAATGGCTTTTACTTTTTGCTGTCATCAAATAATTGACAACCTTGGTCAGCGCAGTCTCTGTGGAGTGTTGAGAGGGAAAACCTGACTGAAGAGAATCCAGTAGGTTGTTTGCTGTGACATAGTGTGTGAGGCGAGTGTTGGCAATTCTCTGGAGAAGCTTGGAGGGGCATGGGAGCTGAGAAATGGGGCGGTAATTTGAGAGTTTGGGTCAGAAAGTGGAAGCGTTTAGGAACAACAGCAACTCGGCCATGAAGCGGAAGACCACGTAAACTCATAGAGCGAGGTCAACGACTGCTATGGTGCATGGTTTGTAAAAGTCGCTAACACTCTGCTGATTCCGTAGCTGAAGAGTTGCGAACTTCCACTGGAATTAATGTAAGCACAAAACCCGTGCGACAGGAGCTTAATGGAATGGGTTTCATGCCCGAGCAGCTGCATGCAAGCCTCACATCACTAAGACCAATGCCAAGTGTTTGGTGGAGTGGTGTAATGCACACCGATATTGGACTGTGGAGCAGTAGAAACGTGTTCTTTGGAGTGACAAATCACGCTTCTCTGTTTGTCAGTCAGATGGGCAATTCTTGGTTGGGTGGATGCCAGGAAAACGTTACCTGCCTGACTGCATTATGCCAACTGTGAAGTTTGGTAGACGAGGGATAATGGTATGGGGCTGTTTTTCAGGGTTTGGGCTAGGCCCCTTCTCTCCAGTGAAGGACAATCTTAATGCTTCAGTATACCAAGTCATTTTGGACAATGCTATGATTCCAACTTTGGCAACAGTTGTAGGAAAGCCCTTTTCTATCCCAACATGACTGTGCCCCAGTGCACAAAGCAATGACTACAAAGACATGGTTTGATGAGCTCGGTGTGGAACAACTTGACTGACCCGCACAGAGCCCTGACCTCAACCCCATCAAACACCTTTGGGATGGACTGGAACGGAGACTGTGAGCCAGGTCTTCTCGTCCAGCATCAGTGTCTGACCTCATAAATGCTCAACAGAATAAAATTCCCACAGAAACATTCCAACATCTTGTGGAGCCTTTCAAGAAGAGTGGAAGCTGTTATTGCTGCAAATGGGGGACCAACTCCATATTAAAGTATATGTATTTGAAAACAATATTATTACAGTCCCTGTTGGTGTAATGGTCAAGCGTCATAACACTTTTGTTCATATAGTGTGTATGTGTATATATGTATGTATATATATATATGTATGTATGTGTATATATATATATATATATATATATATATATATATATATATACACACACATAGATTCACACACATACACACAAACATACTGGTCGCTGTATAGCGCCTGCTGACTTCATACTGTTCTGTATGTATCCTTCTATTCTAATATGTATCATATTGTCTATTTGTGTCCTGTTGAGGACATCTTCGTTCCTCTCCCATTTCAGGGTGATTACCTTGCAGGTGATTGCTAATTTCTTTTTAGACCTGAAATCAAATTTCTTTCTGCAAACATTCAGGGTCGTGATTAGCATAACGGACCTTAACTGCCTCTGATTAAGTTAGTGTATTCCTGTGGTGTATATTATAGTAATCAGCGAGAGCCGTGTTCACTCTTGCTGACCTGACTGCCACATTCCCTCCAGACCGCTGTAATAGATGTAGCGTTATTAGACTGTGATCTCCTGTGTTCACTTAGCTGGACACTCTGAGAGTGCCCATCCTGCCCTAATAATGCAGAGCAAGTCACCCTGGAGGGAAGTCACAACAAGAGCGGCGCTGATATATCAATCTTGGGCTGCAACATGAGACGACTTCACAAATCACTGTAAATTGTACACACTGCAATATTCATTACTATGCAGCTAATCAATGCATAAGGAACTAGTGACATTACTGAGGCACCATGTGCTCCATACCTCAGTGATAAGACAGAATCCTGATACTTATCAGATATATTAGGCTATAACTGTAACCTTGACGCTACATCTGATGGCTTCACTGTGAGTGTGTAGAAAATTATAGATAATCACAAAAGTGTAAAACAAATTTTGTGGTGAAAAGTCCAGTTTTATGCTAGTGAGGGACAGGCGGAGCTCCAGTTCTTCACCTGAGTTATTGTAAGATGTCTTTGTTGTAGCATGTAACACTTGTGTGAATGCTGCTGTGTTATTACAGATAGGTGTCTCTTTCATTGATGTGTTGTTTTAACTTATTACTGAGATTAAGGGTAATGTGTCACCCTTTTGAAGGTTAGAGTGTCGCCCATATGGCCCCTGAAGTGTATCAGTTTGCCCATCACTGTTATATTATAAATTGTGTAAATTGGACAACCTGGCCACTAAAGGGTTATAGATTATAATTTATCTTTAAATCCTGGAATTTTCTCCTTTTTAGTTAAACGCAGGTGTTGAGGAAAAAGAATGAAAGGGATCATTTGTTTGGAGGTAGTTTTTGAGAAAAAAACATTTTTAAAGTAGTGGAATAATTTTGCATGCGCAGTATTCTTAAATGTAAATTTCCATATTATTCCCCTTCATCTAGTAGATGGAATGATACATAAGACATATTATGGTGGGTGACCTTCCCTATCCTGCCTTCAGTTTCATTAGTAATGAGACCCACACAGGTTAAGGTCAGTCTGTGTTAGTTATTGTGTATGTTTTATAACATGGACAATAGGGAACTAACATGGACAATGTCTTTCATGTGACAAATAAATATATTGTATAGAGCAAATTGCTTCTGAAGCATCTTAAAGTAGTTTAGATAATCAACAACACAATATCGCTCCATCCTTCCAATCTATATCTGGCTGCACAGAAATGTCTTTTTAATCTCTACTTGTGGCGAATGGACATTTAAGGAAGCGTTGTTAATTATGCTCTGTACATTGGACACACACCATTAGGTACAGAAGAGAAGTCTGTGCTGCTACTGAGGACATAGGAAAGGTGGAAAAAGCAATACAGTGTTGTTTATTATACTTTATTACCGTCCAAATCACATAAGGGATCCACCACATCGTCTGCTTTACCCAGGGCAGTCCTGATTTTTCCCTGTGGGTCTTTGGAGCTTGGAATGCTTGTTTTCCTTCAATCCTATGACTGATTAATTAATCCAAAGTGATGGCTTTCTGGACATCCTGAGATATATGAGGCAGCAATGTAATGTAACATGGTGAAACAATGTGTGCCATGCAGAAGCTGGGGGACACATATAGGGGCCTAATTAGTATTGCTTTTTTTTTTCATTAAATTCCACCAAAACGTCCGACGGACATCTAAGATATGTGCACATTTATTTATAGTACATCGCTACGATATGTGCTTCTTTGTGGGTTTTTTTTTTTCAAAATTCCAAAGTTCCGAGAAGGTAATTACACATACGGTAATGTACACCAGCTCAGGCACATACAGCTCATTGTGGTGTACATTACCGTATGGGGAGAGCATTGTGGTTGAGGGATCATCCTGATCTCCCCCCCGGTCACCAGGTGGTCACATAGAGGACATAGGAGAGTGGTCTTTGCAGGAACAGCAGTTTTTCATGACTGCTGTTTCTGTAGAAGTTTTTAAATAAATATGCACAATATTGCAATCCTTATCGCAATGATGATTGAAATACATTGTGTATAAAATGTGGTGGGTGATAAACAGGAGCCAAAGCATTCTGTATTCACAGCTGACATTGTAGCTGAAGTTCTTTTCTTTGATATTTACAGGCTGGTTGGATATTTTAATGTAATCTGGAAAAGGAGATGATTTTAATCAGATACAGATATAGAAAGTATGAATCTGTGTTACCCAGTTTAGTGGCTTAAAATCAACTTGCTACAACCAGAACCAAGTAACATTTACTACCAAAGTCATAGGATCAGTGGACACAACAAGTCTGTAGTTACCACTGCTCAGGAGCAGGAACACATACTGAGAATTGCATGCAACACAAGAGAAGCAGCACATTTGGTAAGTTTGATACAAAGGCAAGTGCATGATTTTTAGGTAGTTCCATATATACCATGTACATACCCAGCAATATTTTATAGAGTTTGTATAACAGACATTACTTATACATTCTTCTATAGAACACCTACTCATCACAACACCTTGTCACAGGCAGTAAGTGACTCTGTACTAACCTTTGTATCACTGGCAGCTAGAATTCCACAGTCCCAGTACCATGCCAGTTGGGGGGGAAGGGGGCGAGGCAAGGTGTGAAGTGACCCTGCTGACTTTATGATGATTGCTTTAACCTGCAACCCCAAGGCTGCCATTAATAGTACAATGTTTGTGTTTATCAGTCACCTCTATCATCGATACATTGAGGTGTGGAAAAAGTTTTCATCCATTAAAAGCCCCTGTAGGAAAATCCAGCCTAAGAACAAGGTACAAGATGTAACAGAACGATAATGCAATTTCTCAGCGATCATAATAGAATCCGCATCCTGAACATCACGGCTCCTGTTTTCTATATAATTACCTGCCAATATTCATATACACACTGTATTTTCCTCAGCTTATATGTGACGGCTTAAATGGTGTTAGAAGGAAGGGAAATGATGAAGACAAGAACTCATATCTTCCTAATATCAGATGTACATCAAGTAAATCCCTTTAATCTGACTCAGTCTAAGCAAAATTAAGATAAAGACAAATTTCCCACATTCTTGTTTCAATTATAATAATGAGAGTAAACAACCTCTTGCTTTCTTGAGGCTATATTAGGGAATATTTACAAATCAGACGTGGCAGGGGATTGGGATGGAGCAATAACATCGCCCCATGAGGACCCTGACTGGAGGTATTTAATAACCACTGACATTTTTATTGTGGCCTCTTGGCTGTCTATACGCAGCTGACGGAAGAAGGAATGGAAAACATGTGTTTTGGAGGAGGGGTAATCAAATCTTGTCCCGCTACATAGACTTTTATAGCAGTAAGAAATCATTAATATAAAATGTTCCACAATTTGGGAGCTGCCGCAATGATCACTTCCTTATTGGGGAATTTATTTTATTCTCATTCTGCATCACAAAGGCAGACTTTGGATACCATATTTAATAAAAAAGTAAATAGTATATATGTGCTAATTCATAGCAGCTAACAAAATGTCAGCTTTGATTAGCCTGGTGCAAGATACACTATCTGGTTATCGTGGTTACAGGATCTCTAAAGTATATAGTAGTCACCATACCATTTCCAGGCTGAAGGGAAGTAGAATACTATATACAAACACCAAATAAATGTCAGGCAGGTTTACCACATTATCTGCCCCTTACACCACTAGCTTCAGTCACCTGGATGTCCTGAATCCCGGCCGCTCGGCCTGACAATCTTTCCTCTACCAGCGTGGTAGGATTCAAGTTCTTGGTCTCCCTGTTAGATCAGGCCCACCAAGCTTCAAGATCCACAGAGTTCTTCTGAGCTGCAGATGTATCAACAGGATGCTCAGTCCAGCATAAGACTAGACCTCACCACTGGGGTTCTTCCCAGGATGAAAGCTAAAATAGCAACAACCTCCCCTGGGCCTCGCTCTGTCCTCTATACCCTGAAGTATTCCCACGCTCCAGGGGCTAGGTCAGGGGGGGCCTTAGATATTGGGATCCTCTGAGGGGGCTGTTACAGGCCTGTCCCTTCTCCTGCCAGTACACTCATTGGTACCCTGCTGGGTTGGACTCCAAAGTGTCTAGCTGAGTACTCACTTTAATTAAGGGGCCAAGCCATGATGATTAAGTGGCACTCCCAGTATTAACCTCTTACAAGCTTTTTCAGCCAGAACTAGCCCTCAGCTGATTAGGGCTTCCTGCAGAGAAAAGAGGGGGAAATGGATGCAGCTACAACCCCCTCATCTGTATTATCGGGCCAACCCAATCCTTACCAATAGCCCATCTGGCTTCAATTAAAGAACAGTGTATAACAGTATCATTGCATTATGAACAAATACATTCATGGCCAAAAGCTTTGAGAATGACACAAATATTATTTTTCACAAAGTCTGCAGCCTCAGTTTTTATGATGGCAATTTGCATATACTCCAGAATGTCTTGAAGAGTGATCAGATGAATTGCAATTAATTTCAAAGTCCCTCTTTGCCATGACAATAAACTTTATCCCAAAAACAACAATTTCTACTGCATTTCAGCCCTGCCACAAAAAAACCAGCTGACATCAGGTCAGTGATTCTCTCGTTAACACAGGTAAAAGTGTTGATGAGGACAAGGCTGGAGATCACTCTCATGCTGATTGAGTTAGAATAACAGACTGGAAGCTTTAAAAGGAGGGTGGTGCTTGAAATCATTGTTTTTCCCTCTGTTTACCATGGTTAACTGCAAGGAAACACGTGCAGCCATCATTGCTTTGCAAAAAAAGGGCTTCACAGGCAAGGATATTGCTGCTAGTAGATTGCACCTAAATCAGCCATTTATCGGATAATCAAGAACTTCAAGGGGAGAGGTTCAATAGTTGTGAAGAAGGCTTCAGGACGCCCAAGAACATCCAGCAAGTGCCAGGACATCTCTTAAAGTTGATTGAGCTGCGGGATCGGAGCACCACCAGTGCACAGCTTGCTCAGGAATGACAGCAGACCGTTGTGAGTGCATCTGCACGCACAGTGAGGCGAAGACTTTTTGAGGATAGCCTGGTGTTAAGAAGGCCAGCAAAGAAGCCACTTCTCTCCAGGATATACATCAGAGACGGATTGATACCTGCTTAGGACTGGGGTAAAGTCATTTTCTCTGATGAATCTCTTTTCAGATTGTTTGGGGGGATCTGGAAATACGCTTGTCTGGAGAAGGAAAGGTGAGCGCTACCATCAGTCCTGTGTCATGCCAACAGTAAAGCATTCTGAGACCATTCATATGTGGGGTTGCTTCTCAGCCAAGGGGGTGGGCTCATTCACAATTCTGCCTAAGAACAGAGCCATGAGTAAAGAATGGTACCAAAATATCCTCCCAAGAGCAACTTCCCAACCATCCAAGAACAGTTTGGTGACGAACATTGCCTTTTCAAGCATGATGGAGCACCTTGTCAAAAGGCAAATGTGATAACTAAGTGGCTCTGGGATGAAAACATCGAAATTTTGGTTCCATGGCCAGGAAACTACCCAGACCTTAATCCCATTGAGAACTTGTGGTCAATCCTCGAGGCGGGTGGACAGACAAAAACCCACAAATTCTGACAAACTCCAAGCATTGATTATGCAAGAATAGGCGTCCATCAGCCTGTATGTGGCCCAGAAGTTGATTAACAGAATGCCAGGGCGAATTGCAGAGGTCTTCAAAAAGAAGGGTCAACATTGCAAATATTGACTCTTTGCATAAATTTAAGGTTATTGTCAAGTGCCTTTGACATTTATGAAATGCTTGTAATTTAACTTCAGTATACCGTAGCAACATCTGACAAAAAGGTCTAAAAACAATGAAGCAGCAGACTTTGTGAAAACCAATACTTGTGTCATTCTCGAAACTTTTGGCCATGACTGTACATATTTTTTCAATGGGTAACACCTAGGGAAAAAGTCTCAATGTTCCCTTATCCCCATGTAATAACACATGATTCTAACTTCATACGTGTTATATCCCCAGTGTCAGGAGCCATCTCACACATGATTCTGAATTCATACGTGTTATATCGCCAATATCAGGAGCCGGATCACACGTGATTCTGACTTCATACGTTTTATATCAGCAGTTTGGGGAACCAGCGTACGTATACCTAGTCCAGAATGATCATTTTTGACCTTTCTGTTAGAGCCTCAAAAGACAAAGGGCCCTATTGGCTGTAAAAATGGCTGCTTATTGCCTCGGCCAGAATATGTAAAGGCAAGTGCCAGTGATAGAAATGTTATTGCTGATGATAACCCTGTATGGTGAAGCTTATTTTACAAGTATTACATTTAAATAAATTCAGTGTATTTTCAGTATTTTTAGTCATTTTTTTTTATTTCATTAGGGGAATGAAGATAAAATATGGTCTATTAGCTCCTCCCCCCTAATCGTTACATTGTACCAGTGACGGGTGTGCGTGGTCCCCGTTCAACCCTGCTCTGCTATGCAGGGAGGATTCCTCCAAACATTCCGCCAATCGGGAGTTCCCCGCTTACATTCTGACAGTTGGCAGGCATTGACTCTTACCGCTCTAGGACAGTATCGGTAGGGAGATACTTTTGTTCCATTGCGGTAATCAGACTTTTCACGAGATGATGCTCGCAATAGTAAACAGGTCGCACGGCTATTTCCGCATCTTTTAATTATGTTTGCTATGCATTACATGCTTAATGGAGGAGATGTCACAGAAATCTCCTCCGTTTAGGCAAATACCGTGCAGCATCGCAGTCTCCATAAATTAATATGGGGACTTCCATGTTCTGCAATGCATGAAGCTTTGGTAAGCTTGGCATTGCGCAGACAGGTAACACCATCCAGTGTCGGACTGGAACATGAAGGGCCCATCGTGGGACTGCAACGCTAGGGGCCCACCAGAGGGTGCCATCATAGAGGTGAGACCAGAATTTAGAAGGGATATAGTCAGTCCACGAAGGACAGCTAGCACCATAGTGTAGTATAGAAAGAATGTACTGTATATATAAAGAGTACACAGTCTTGGCCTACCCCTTACATTGGACAGAACAGTCACCAAAAATCGGGATTGTCCCTCTACAATTAGAACATTTGACAGACTGTCCTGCTCTCTCCTACCTGTTCTTGTCACTTTCACCACCTGTGGCTGCTGGTTTCTTTAGTTGTGGCTTGTCTGGGTTCTGGAATGTTGGGGGCCCTATTTGGAAAAAAAAGGGTACATTTAGAAAATTCCAACCAGCCTCGGCGTTAAATCAATAGGGCCCACAATTAATACTTGGGCCTTCCTCCAGCCCCAACATTAAAGTAATAGTATTCCCATTTAATAAACCTATTCCCTCCCTCCAAACAGCCCCAGCAATAAATTAATCGCATTTATGTATAATAAATATACCTATTTCCCACAAACGTCACTGTTCACATTTAATAAATAGACCTCATGCTCCTCAAACTCAACCCCACATTCAATTAATAGTCCCCACAATAAAATTAAATTGCCCCACCATCAGCCCAAAAACATAATAGCACCCATTAATTAGCCACCACCTACAACGCACACACATTACATTTCCACAAGCCCGCTGTGCCATCACACACACATTACCGTGTGCCTTCATCACAATGATGTGCCCCCTTATGATCATACTGCACCCTCCATGCTGCTTTTACTCCACTCTTCTCCTGCCCCCCCTTCATCACCCTGTGCCATGCTGCCTTTGGCCCCCCTTCCATGCTGTCTTTTCACATCCCTCATCTCACATGCCCTTATTGCCTCATCTCAGATACCCTTATTGCCTCATCTCAGATGCCCTTATTGCCTCATCTCAGATGCCCTTATTGCCTCATCTCATATGCCCTTATGCCTCATCTCAGATGCCCTTATTGCCTCATCTCAGATGCCCTTATTGCCTCATCTCATATGCCCTTATGCCTCATCTCATATGCCCTTATGCCTCATCTCAGATGCCCTTATTGCCTCATCTCACATGCCCTTATTGCCTCATCTCAGATGCCCTTATTGCCTCATCTCAGATGCCCTTATTGCCTCATCTCAGATGCCCTTATTGCCTCATCTCAGATGCCCTTATTGCCTCATCTCAGATGCCCTTATTGCCTCATCTCAGATACCCTTATTGCCTCATCTCACATGCCCTTATTGCCTCATCTCAGATGCCCTTATGCCTCATCTCAGATGCCCTTATGCCTCATCTCAGATACCCTTATTGCCTCATCTCAGATACCCTTATTGCCTCATCTCAGATGCCCTTATTGCCTCATCTCAGATGCCCTTATTGCCTCATCTCAGATGCCCTTATTGCCTCATCTCAGATGCCCTTATTGCTTCATCTCATATGCCCTTATGCCTCATCTCAGATGCCCTTATTGCCTCATCTCAGATGCCCTTATTGCTTCATCTCATATGCCCTTATGCCTCATCTCTCATGCTTTTATGCCTCCTCTCACATGCCACTTTGTTTCTTTCCCCTCTCCCCTCACCCTCAAAATGACAGGCTGCTGCAGCGCTGCGTGCTTTACTAACCTTCTCACCAATGGCTCCTTCTGCTCCTGCATTCTTCGTGTAGCTCCCCTGGGCGGCAGGACGTCTCCAGCACCTCCTACTTGGGCGTTTCTTCTTCCTTCATGACTCATCTACCAAACACATTACGTCGCATGTGCAGAGTGCCGCAGTCGCGTCTGGGCTCTCTGCACTTAGAAAAAATTTCAATCAGCTGACTTGCCACTCTGAGCAACGGACCGGTCGGGAGTGTGGCTAGACAGCGTTGGGGCCTACCAGTGGATCCCCTGGCTCCCAGGCAGGCGAGGCCTGTCCGACGTTGGTGCCATCTCAGGATGGCGTTACCTGTCCTTTCCTATGGGATTCTGCTGAAGCTTCTTTGGCTTTGCAGCATCCGATACAGTGAAAGTGCTGTGCACATGCGCACAGCGCTGCCCATAAATAGGATAATCTAATCGCAACACAGGGGTCTCCTCGCCGGGGCTCCCAGAGTAGCCCCAGCATGATGCATTCCAGCAGTGCTTAAATATGCATCACTGCAATGTACAGTGATAACCCCACAGTGAGAACTCTCTGACTTGCTGTCCTGGGAGCCTTTTCATAGGTTAGAGGAATGCTTCATTTGCAATCAGTGTTTGGTATATATTATTGGATATATTATACATGTTTCTCCTCCTTGATACACCTTGAATTGTTACATATAACTCTACGGCTCAGGGTCTACCTGTATGAATGGATTGTATGGGGTTCTCAATCATGGCTTTTTTTTAAATTTATTTATTATCTCTATTTTCTCAGTGGCCCTCTCTAAATGCCATTTTTAGGGATCTGTACAATTTCCGGGAGCCACCTTTCCATTATCCTGGCTGATAAGGAAGAAACTATCATGTGTCTGCTGTGTATTATTCATTACACAATTGCATTGTTCTCTCTGATTTACTTGTTTATACAATATGTATACAACTTATTCACATAGGCTTTCAGCATTGTGAGCTCTGTCACACCAGCTTTATGTCATGTCCCCACCGCCCTCTAAATTGTGACATTTTAGGGGGGAACTTGCAGAGCAGGCGCAGAAAATCCTCAGCCTCTCATTAACCTGTCACATCAGAGAGTCACAGAGAAGGCCGGTGACAGCAGAGGCCCACGCAGCAATCACACCAACATTAATTACAACTTGGATGCAGAGAGCAGTGTATGGAGGGCACAACGAGAGTGTAATAAGAGTGGAAATAACATTTGTTTTACATTGAATTGGAGACTCCTGGAAGCAGAAGTGTTGTTGAACTTTTAGATAATGTTGAGGTTTGCAAGCGTGTAGATGCTGTGTATACATGTATGTACAATGTAGCACTGGCACTAATGCAGTATTTTCACAGGGGGCTATATCAAATATTTCCCATTACAGTAGGTTAATATTGTATTTATAATCACCAAGAGGACCCATAGGCCACTAGGACAAGGATTTTTCAACCTTTGTGAAATCAGTACCTGGATATAAACAGTTTTGACATATTGTACACATCAGAGCAGCCAGACTGCTTAGTAGGGATACTTATGTTTCATTTTTAGCATCACAAAGCACAAAGTTCCAGTGCAGGCTGTTACATTGCAGTTTCCAGGAACCAAAATCGGGTTAATGTTCACTCCATTTGCTGCAATCTAAAGGCTACAAAACATCTGAAATATAGTGAACACCCCACAATCACCATTCAGCTGTTCCCTATTATCAAAGTGATAAGTCTGTTATTACCACAATGTAACTAAAACTATCACCAGGGCAGCTGTGTAATGCACTAAATATATTATCCAAAAATGGGTTTTGATTCCAATCAGCTCCCTATCTGTGTGGCCTTTGTATTTTCTTCCCATGTTTGCATTGGTTTCCTGTGAGTGCTCTGGTTTCTTTCCATACTCCACATACATACTGATAAGTTATTTGGCTTCTGAGTAAATAGATGTGTGTGTGCGTGCGTGATCGTGTGTGCGTGTGTGTGCGTGCACGTGTGTGTGTGTGTGTGTGTGTGTGTGCGTGCGCGTGTGTGTGTTTTGAGACTGGAAGCTCCAATGGCCCAGGGACTGATGTGAATGACTGCCTTTGCTTTGTACAGTGCTGTGTAATATGGTGGCGCCATAAATAATGAGTAACATGAAAAGTTATAAAATCATATATTGCTGCCTCAATCACCCCTCACATTATCTTTGTAAAAGTCTGTTCTATAACTTTATTGCGCCAATCAAATATTGTCCTTCATTCATGTAAATTAAACTACACACATAAATGCTAGCACCTGATTGCTTGCTCTGTATTGTAATATATTAGTATAATTTAAGCCTGAGCTGGATGCTTCCATAAGGGCAGATGGACACTTTTTTTGGGGGTGGTCGGAGTTAGATTTACTAAAGCTTCTAATAAGGAAAAGTGAACGTGTTGTCTATACCATCATACCATCCAATCAGACTCTACCTAGATTTTCTAGAATATATGAGATAATTTATGGCTAGAATCTGATTGGTTGCTATTGTAATGTGCATATGTCAGTGGGATGATATTTCTAACTCTTCACACAATGAGTTCGGTTCAGTAGGAAAAATAATTACACAGAGACGCTGGTTGCTGACGGAAAGATGCCTTTGTTACTAAGGTGCATATTTATCATAGGCAGAAGCTCTGTTGTTGGGTGCTTTCTCAAGATAGCAACAATAGATGAAAGTCATCAAAATGCTTTATTCTTTTTTTATTTACCTCATACATATCTATACATCCAGCCATCCAGAGAAGGACGTATTTAGTTAATAAGAGCATAGGATGGTTGAAGAATTTTTGCCTTGGGGTAATAAATGGTACGACTGTATCTTGGGATAAGAAATTGTACAGCTGTATTTTGGGGTAATATGACTGGATCAATTATAAATAGCTTATGGTATAAAGTTATTTAAAGAAAATAGTGCAGGGTGTTTATATAATTGCAGATGTACTTATTTTTGATATTGTATGCATTATTCTGAGGTATATACCTGATGCAATAAGCATTTGTTGAGGAAGTCTTTTGTGTATTTTGGTGTAGGGCAATTACTCGTTTAGGGCTTTGTAACTTTTCTTTAGGAATTTTTAAGTTAGCAATAGAGTGGAGGGAATGTGTATTCTGCAACTGTCTGAAGAAAGGACCCATGTTAATCTCATGTTAATTAGATCTTTTGATGTCTGAGGGTTCAACACCTGAAAGCACAAGAAGGTTCAATTAGACTTGCTCTTAGATTTCCTCTGTGTCTACAACAAGATGGAGGAAATCACAGCAAGTTTTATGATATCACAGATAAGTGTAAATAGTGTTAGCTTTGCATTGCGTGTAAATCCATGTTTGGGTAAACATATTGCATCCTGATACTAAAAATAACTCAGACCTCAGTGGGCTGGCTTACCCTGTGAGGCTGTGTCCAAAACTGTATAAAAAAAAACACTGTTTTGTATTGAAAATTGTTCTTCTTGTTTCATCTGACCTGCTCACTGGTACATTCAACCCATGAAAGCAAATAAACATCACTTGCTTCAAAGACCTGCTTAGAAATTTCTCTATCCCTGTGACCTACAGATTAGACCCAACTCTAATTGTTTCCGGCTGTTCTGAGGTTTGGACCCAGCTTTCTGGTACCATCTTCATAGGAAGAGGTCAGGGGTACCAGCCCACATACACCTGTAACGGGGTACACTAGCAGCGTCAGTTACCCAGAAAAAAAAACCCGGTACTGGATGCCAGTAAGGAGTCCAGTGATGGCAGCATTTGTAAACCCTTCCTACTGCGGTTAGAGGGCACATTTGGGATACCGAAAGGGAACTGTGGCAAAGTAAGCCCAGCCGGTTCCCTGCAACAACAGACAGGTGGTATAGGTGGCCCATCCTGTCACAGGTAATAAATGGTACAGCTGTATCTTGGGGTAAATAAATGGTACTGCTGTATTTTGGGGTAAGATACGGTACAGCTGTATCTCAAGGTAATAAATGGTACAGCTGTATTTTGGGGTAATGGTACAGCTGTATTTTGGGGTAATGTTGCATAGTACAGCTGTATCTCGGAGTAACAAATGATACAGCTGTATCTTGGAGTAATAAATGGTACAGCTGTATTTTGGAGTAACAAAGGGTAATTAATGATGCAGCTGTATCTCAGGGTAATGTTGCACGGTACAGCTGTATCTCGAGGTAACAAATGATGCAGCTGTATCTTGGGGTAATAAATGGTACAGCTGTATTTTGGGGTAATGGTACAGCTGTATTTTGGGGTAATGTTGCATAGTACAGCTGTATCTTGGGGTAACAAATGATACAGTTGTATTTTGGAGTAACAAAGGGTAATTAATGATGCAGCTGTATCTCAGGGTAATGTTGCATGGTACAGCTGTATCTGTAAAGGGAAATAATATTCATGTGAAAGGAGCAAGAGATGTGACTGTAATAAGAAGCCCAATGTACATCTAGATACGTCTGTATAAATCCAGATGCTGCACAGTATGGTCAGATAATCATACATTGCACAGTTTGTATGTGATTTATAGATGTCTGTAATATATATGTGTATGATGTATATGGAAAGCTTTTAGTACTGAGGTAACATTGTTATTGTGATGATGAGTGACTAAGGGGTCTAATCTCTAGCCCCCCACTAACCCATCGAGCTGACACAATTAGTGTGTGTGACATACATAAGAATGGTGCATACACTACATGAATTGCCTGGGGATGTTTTCTGAAGCAGAGAGAAGAAATCAAGGTCATTATATAGGTGCAATGAGGCAGAATATTCCCCGGTGCCAATTCAGCACAATACTGAGTGTACAGGCATTGCAGCACCTGGGCTTTGTGTATTGTGTGTCTGCGCTGTACTGCAGGGTCTGTCTTCCCAGACTAATAACATATACATGGACTTTAGCACAGCTGCTCTTATTTTAAAAACAAAAAGTTGACAGATATTTGACATTTTGATTACATTAGTAATGGAGCTAAGTTAATGCTATTGTTCTCTGTTATCAGTCTCACACAATGGGGGAACTATAGGGGGTGCAGTATAATTTAGCATAAGATCTGTTGCACAGATGTGTATACACTTCCTACAGTCAGTATAGAGCAGTATATCAGTGCATTGCTCTTCACTTATCTGCCTGACTTGTTTCCTAAACACATTTTCACCAAATTCTCCGCCAGTGGACAGTCTGATAAGATAAACTTGCAGTGAACGTGATTTCTGGACAGTACGGGTGTGATTAAGTTATACCATGACACCACACACTGTGGCCTGTTGCATTAGCTTCTATAATCAGATCGGTTGCGTTGCAGGATCTACATCTCGTTGCACCCACACTCTGCCCTATGTTTTGAAGGTTGTCAGTCCCACTTTAGATGTCTTTGAAGCTCAGTCATTTGTGAAGAAATACCTTGAAATAATCAGTGATTTGGAGAGGTCTTAACTCGGGCAGTGCCAGAGGCTGTTGGATGGCACCATATAAACATACTTGCCAACTCTCCCGAAATGTCTGGGAGTCTCACGGACTCCCAGGAGAGTGTGGCAATCTCCCGGATCTGTGCCCCACTTCCTAGTGAAGTGGGCAGAATTAGGTCCCAAATAGTTTACCTTATTACTTAGATTAAAGGTAATGTGTGGCCCTTTTGAATGTTAGAGGGCCAGTGCGGACCTGAAGTGAATCAGATTGCCCAGCCATCACTATGCTACACTGATATTAATCCCTGGTACACAAAGCAATTATATGGTATGATTGCGTCTCACAACATTACTTTCTCCAAACTCTACTAGTGATTTTATTCACAATAACACAGACGCATCAGCAATGGCTTCATATTCTGCAGCTTTTGAGTCGCTGACAAAAAAAGTATATACATCGTGCCCTTGTCATCTATGTGATGCCTTCTAGTGGCTGATCTGAACAAAATCGCTGGAATGATCATCATCATCATTTATTTATATAGCGCCAACATATTCCGCAGCGCTTTACAATTGGGGACAAACATAATAAACTAATAAACAAACTGGGTAAAACAGACAAAGAGGTGAGAAGGCCCTGCTCGCAAGCTTACAATCTATGGGACAATGGGAGATTGACACATGAGGTTAAGTCTACATTTTGCATTTTGGCCCAGCCAGACTGCAAAGGTAAAAGTGACTCATAAGCTAAATGATCCCGTCACATAACAATGTTGGTCAGGGGGTAGTTGTCTTGTGTGAAATTGTGTAACAGGCTAAAGGTAGCGAGGTTAAGAGGGTGGCTGAGGAATATTATAAGCTTGTCTGAAGAGGTGGGTTTTTAGAGAACGCTTGAAAGTTTGTAGACCAGAGGAGAGTCTTACTGTGCGAGGGAGAGAATTCCATAGAGTGGGTGCAGCCCGAAAAAAGTCCTGTAACCGGGAATGGGAGGATGTAATGAGGGTGGATGAGAGACGCAGATCTTGTGTAGAACGGAGTTGCCGAGTTGGGAGATATTTTGAGACGAGAGGAGATGTATGTTGGTGCAGCTTTGTTGATGGCCTTGTAGGTTAGTAAAAGTAACTAATATTGGATTGAATATTGGATTCGGTAGAAAACAGGTAGCCAGTGTAGAGACATACAGAGTGATTCAACAGAGGAATAACGATTTGCAAGGAAAATCAGTCTTGCCGCAGCGTGCAAAATAGATTGTAGGGGTTTGAGTCTGTTTTTGGGAAGACCAGTAAGGAGGGAATTACAATAGTCAATGCGTGAGATGATAAGTGCATGAATTAAGGTTTTTGCAGTGTCTTGCGTGAGATATGTGCGAATTCTGGAAATGTTCTTTAGATGTATGTAGAAGGATTTAGATATAGAGTCAATGTGGGGAACAAAGGATAGGTGTGAGTCAAGGATTACACCTAGGCAGCGAGCTTGTGGGGTGGGATTTATGTTCATGTTATCAACAGAGATAGAAATGTCAGGTATGCTCTTGTTGGTGGGTGGGAATATTATTAACTCTGTTTTAGAAAGATTCAGTTTAAGTTGGCGAGAGGACATCCAAGATGATATGGCAGAAAGACAGTCAGTTACACGGGACAACACAGATGGTGAGAGATCAGGAGAGGATAGATAGATTTGGGTATCATCCGCATAGAGATGATACTGAAAGCCAAAGGAACTTATTAGATTTCCAAGAGAAGCGGTGTAGATAGAGAACAGCAGAGGACCTAACACTGAGCCTTGTGGTCTCCAACTGATAGAGGAAGCAGAGCAAAGGTGGCTCAAGAGAAATTAACAGTGAAAGAGCGATAAGAGAGGTAGGATGAGAACCAGTAGACCTAGGGATTGCAGCGTTTGTACGAGAAGAGAGTGGTCAACGGTGTCAAATGCAGCCGAGAGATCCAGGAGAATTAGGAGTGAGTAATGGCGTTCAGTTTTAGCAGTGATCAGATCATTGACAACCTTGGTCAACGCAGTCTCTGTGGAGTGTTGAGAACGAAAGCCAGACTGAAGAGGATCCAACAGGTTGTTAGCGGAAAGAAAGCGTGTGAGGCGAGTGTAGGCAAGTCTCTCTAGAAGCTTGGAGGGGCAAGGGAGCTGAGAGATGGGACGGTAATTTGAGAGAGAGTTCGGGTCGAAGTTTTGGTTTTTTAGAATAGGAGTAATCACTGCGTGCTTGTATAGTGATGGAAAGATGCCAGTAGAGAGTGACAGATTACAGATTTGAGTTAGAGGTGAAATGAGCATAGAAGACAGGGATCTACCAATTTGCGAGGGAATAGGATCAAGAGGACAGGAGGTAGAGTAGGAAGATAAGAAGAGCGTAGAAATTTCCTCTTCATTTGTGGGGTCAAATGAAGAGAGAGTGTCAGAAGGTAGTGGGAAGGAATTGAGCTGATTGCTTGTCGAGGAAGAGGATACTATTTCTAGTCTGATCTTGTCAATGTTGTCCTTGAAGTAGGAAGCAAGATACTGAGCACTGATAGTAGATGGAGGGTTCGGGGTGGGAGGATTGAGAAGATATTTAAATGTATTGAAAAGACATTTGGGGTTAGAAGCCTGAGCATAGATAAGAGATTGGAAGTATGTTTGTTTTGCATTGTCCAGAGCATTTCGATAGGAGTGGTAGACAGAAGTATATGTGAAGAAGTCATTAGAGGTGCGAGATTTGTTGTTATAGGCAGAGGCTGTAATTTTTTAGAATAAGCTAATTTAATAGGGGGAATGGGGAAATCGCCCCAGTTATTAAACTCTCTAAGCTTTTAGTTCCAATTAAAAGTTTAAAAAAAAATGAAAAAAATTGAATAACAGAAAATATATATATATCTAATATATATAAGCCTAGTGGCATGTGTTAGTCTGTGTGTGAAAAAAAAAAAACAAGCTGCAGCGCCACCTGCTGGGCGGAGTTATACACTGACCTACTAAATTCTTAGCATTATCTAATATATAAAAGTAAAAATTAAACGGGTTGCACTGATAACTGTTATGTCTCCGCCGACTGATCGATCAGTCGGCGGAGACATAACAGTTATCAGTGCAACCCGTTTAATCGCATTCTCTTTGCAAAGTGACATCCTAATGGAAAGAGGACACTGATTAGTGTTAGTCGAATCCGCAGATTGTCATCTATCACTTGGTCTATGATCGTGGATTCCTGTTATCCAGACTTGAGGTGGATCCATATACGGTCAGCTTGATCATCATATCTGCTTAATTTTCTCACATATCTATATTTTTCATCACTGATAATACACTATGTGTGGCGCCCCCTGTCTCTTTGTATTTTATATATATATATATATATATCTACTACATGAATGCCTAGTGGCGTGTGTGAAAAAAAAAAAACAAGCTGCAGCGCCACCTGCTGGGCAGAGTTATACACTGACCTATAAATTTCTTGAAGGAGAAGTGACAGTTGGGAGTGGTTGGTGGTTGCCGGGGGTGACAGTGGGGAGTTTAAAACACCTTAAGTAGCTTGATGAAGGATGTGGCGATGAAGATGAAGGATGAGGTGATGGAGAAAAATGATGAAGTGGTGACATGTGGACAAAACCACGTTAAAATAGGGCGCTTGCGTCGGGAAGTAACGCTCTTCCCCTGAGGAGGCCTGGGCTAGGCCCAAATGCATGACAAGAACCTTTTTAACACCTTAAGTAGCTTGATTTGACTAGAATGCATGAGTATCATGCACGGGTTAACTTGTATATTATAAAAGCCTAGTGGCATGTGTTAGTCTGTGTGTGTGTGAAAAAAAAAAAACCAAGCTGCAGCGCCACCTGCTGGGCGGAGTTATACACTGATCTACTAAATTCTTAGTGTGTGTGTGAAAAAAAAAACTCAGAATGGGCTGAAATTTGGTATACTAAGATGTTTTTAATTTGTTAATTTAATTTGTTAATTGTTAAAAGTGTTTATAAAGATTTTAAAAAAAATATATATATATTTCTTGAAGGAAAAGTGAAAGTGACAGTTGGGAGTGGTTGGTGGTTGCCGGGGGTGACAGTTGGGAGTGGTTGGTGGTTGCCGGGGGTGACAGTTGGGAGTGGTTGGTGACAGTGGGGATTGGTTGGTGGTTGCCGGGGGTGACAGAGCGAGAGGAGTGTGATATTCAGGACCGCTGAGAGAGATCCCTGTGTCTGGATAGACATCTGGATAGATGTGGCGATAAAGATGAAGGATGAGGTGATGGAGAAAAATGATGAGGTGGTGACATGTGGACAAAACCACGTTAAAAAAGGGTGCTTGCATCGGGAAGTAACGCTCTTCCCCTGAGGAGGCCTGGCCTAGCCCCAAATGCATGACAAGAACCTTTTTAACACCTTAAGTAGCTTGATTTGACTAGAATGCATGAGTATCATGCACAGGTTAACTTGTGTGTATATATATATACACACACACACACACACACACACACACACACACACACACACACACACACACACACACTCGCAGAGTTATTCTTTGTAGTAACACTATTTCCATTCAGAACTAGGCCAAAAGACACAATTTCATCGGCTAATCACTGAATTACAGAATTCAGTTGTCTACAGTATCTATCTATATATATATATATATATATATATATATATATATAACCACATGTTGTTATGATGTTACTCTTATTAAATATTTTCTAATATGTACGATTTTCATTTTCACAAACTGCAACATGTCATTAGCGTTTGCAGTCAGACATCAGCCCCATGCCGGTCCACGCAGTGATTTTCCCTAATTAAAACTATAAAATATCAGCCCGATGAGTAACCGTCTCATCCGCACTCTCATCTAATTATTTGTCGGGGACGCTGCTTTTTGGATCCAAGCTTTCTTTTGGAATCTTTTAATCACACCTCTACTTAGGGCAGTGTGAGATTTTCATCAAGGTCATTACTTTCCTCATTCTACAACTACCATTTGGGTTACTTCATCAGTAGCTTCTAGATAGTGCTGTCTCCACGTTAGTGAAACCCAACCTCACATCTCCACCCCAATATCTAACCGGCTGAATGTCATTTGTAAACAGGGATTAATTTGTCTGATGCTCTTTACTCCACATCTGTCATCCTCGAAATCTTCTGCAAGTAACTAATGATGATCACAGACACGTAGGGACCTATTTATCCTCTCCGGGCTTATCGCGCTGCTAACAATATTTTATAACAATGGTGGCTGAGTGATACTACAGTGATAATTAGAGTGAGAAGGGAGATCTATCGATCTCTACTGAACATGCTCAGGGGCCAGGCGGACAGGTGAAAGTGAAAGCACGAATTTAGCAAACACCACTGCATATCTGTGTATATCTAGCAAAATGAAAACATGGGGTATTGATACTGAGCACTGGTGGGATTACGGCCATTACTATAGGGGATAGCTACCCCCAGATTTTACCTTTGATAAACATACTCCTTCATAAAACACCTGATTAAACTCACCTGTCTAAGTTCTTGTATGACAAATGCCATAGATGCCTCTCATGGTCGTGATGCCCAGACAGAACCTCAGGTCACTGTAATGGTCAGTCCGAGCCTGGCTGGATCCAGCTGACTTCGTACCAACCTGCAACCTTCACTATGCAGCACACTCTCATGTTCAGAAACAATTGATCAGAATCATTGCAGGTAGTAAGACTCGTGGGCAATATTGTATATAATGGGAATATAGATTATAAGCTCCACTGGGGACTGATAGTATAATATGTAGGTGCCATATAAAAGAAATCACAATGATTCTGTTGTATAACAGAGAAGAGATAAAATCAGTATCCAATGTCGCCCTACTGACAGCGTCTTCATCACTGATTGTTTTTGGCAACATCACTATTTCCTCTGTCCCCCAAGTCTGTCGCAAGGGTGTCATTTACTCCCCTCAAACAATCTCTTGCCCATTCCTGTCACTACCAGCTCTGCAACATGGCCCGTATGAAACCCTTCCTCTCCCATGATGCCACCAAAACTCTTTTCCACTCACTGATCATTTCTCACCAGAATAACTGCAGCTTGTTGCTTTTCAATTTGTTCTTAACACTGCAGCAAGTATTATCTCTCTCACTGCTCCACTTCTGCCTCCCCTCTCTGCCAAGGCTTACACTACCTCCCTTTCCCCTAAAGAATCTTCTTCAATTCCTCACCCTCAACTACAAAGCCATCTCCAACTCCACTGCCCACTACATCTTCATCTCCATACATACTCCCTACTGTCCTGCACAGAATGTGATACAATACAGCTATATATATTTGTGTCATGATCTTTGTATTGCTATGTATTTTTTATTGTTTTGTAATGTTCTCTGTATAGTGCTATGGGCCCTTTAAATGTGGTGCCCTATAAATAAAGGATAATAATAATTATTTGGTATAATTAAATATACCAGTAGCATATTATTCCTGGCTCTATTATTTGAGTCCAAGCACAGCCTCAACCTTATTCGGATCCTGAATTTATGCTGCTTGATAAGAACCTCGGAGAAGCCTCAGACATTGAATGTGTCCAGCGGAGTCCGGCCTGTCAGTCACTGGCAGTAAATTATTTCTCAAGAGAAGCTGTAACAGACCAGGCAGACAGAGAAACTCACACTACAGACACACAAATGTCTGAAAAACTTTTTCAGTAAGAAGTTGTACTCTCCTTGTTGCCAGAGCATATGTCATATTTCCGCTGATAACAAACCTCCACGCCAATTACATTGTTATATAGAACGCTTTATATCATGCATTTGTTTTCTAGCTGCACATAAAAGACAGTAAAGACTGTGTGTTTGCTTAATGCAGAAAATTGCACTCATCCCTGATGAACATCTCAATAAAGTACTGTGTATACTATGCGATGTATAATGTACCGTGTATACTGTACCGCGTATACTATACGATGTATAATGTACCGTGTATACTATACGATGTATAATGTACTGTGTATACTGTACGATGTATAATGTACCGTGTATACTGTATGATGTATAATGTACCGTGTATACTGTACTGTGTATACTATGCGATGTATAATGTACCGTGTATACTGTACCGCGTATACTATACAATGTATAATGTACCGTGTATACTATGCGATGTATAATGTACTGTGTATACTGTATGATGTATAATGTACCGTGTATACTGTACGATGTATAATGTACCGTGTATACTATATGATGTATAATGTACCGTGTATACTGTACTGTGTATACTATACGATGTATAATGTACCGTGTATACTGTACTGTGTATACTATACGATGTATAATGTACCGTGTATACTATGCAACGTATAATGTACTGTGTATACTGTATGATGTATAATGTACCGTGTATACTGTACTGTGTATACTATATGATGTATACTATATGATGTATACTGTACTGTGTATACTGTACGATGTATAATGTACCATGTATACTGTACTGTGTATACTGTAAGATGTATAATGTACAGTGTATACTATATGATGTATAATGTACCGTGTATACTATACGATGTATAATGTACTGTGTATACTGTACTGTGTATACTATACGATGTATAATGTACCGTGTATACTGTACTGTGTATACTATATGATGTATACTGTACTGTGTATACTGTACGATGTATAATGTACCATGTATACTGTACTGTGTATGCTGTAAGATGTATAATGTACAGTGTATACTATATGATGTATAATGTACCGTGTATACTATACGATGTATAATGTACTGTGTATACTGTACTGTGTATACTATATGATGTATAATGTACAGTGTATACTGTACTGTGTATACTATGCAATGTATAATGTACAGTGTATACAGTACATACTAAACAATGTATAATGTACCGTGTATACTGTACGATGTATAATGTACCGTGTATACTGTACTGTGTATACTATATGATGTATACTGTACTGTGTATAATGTACTGTGTATACTGTAAGATGTATAATGTACTGTGTATACTGTAAGATGTATAATGTACTGTGTATACTGTACTGTGTATACTGTAAGATGTATAATGTACAGTGTATACTATATGATGTATAATGTACAGTGTATACTATATGATGTATAATGTACCGTGTATACTATATGATGTATAATGTACCGTGTATACTATACGATGTATAATGTACCGTGTATACTGTACCGCGTATACTATACGATGTATAATGTACCGTGTATACTGTACCGCGTATACTGTACCGCGTATACTATACGATGTATAATGTACTGTGTATACTGTACTGTGTATACTATACGATGTATAATGTACCATGTATACTGTACTGTGTATACTATGCAATGTATAATGTACAGTGTATACAGTACATACTAAACAATGTATAATGTACCGTGTATACTGTACGATGTATAATGTACCGTGTATACTGTACTGTGTATACTATATGATGTATACTGTACTGTGTATACTGTACGATGTATAATGTACCGTGTATACTGTACTGTGTATACTGTAAGATGTATAATGTACTGTGTATACTGTACTGTGTATACTATATGATGTATACTGTACTGTGTATACTATACGATGTATAATGTACCGTGTATACTATATGATGTATAATGTACCGTGTATACTGTACTGTGTATACTATACGATGTATAATGTACCGTGTATACTGTACTGTGTATACTATACGATGTATAATGTACCGTGCATACTATGCAACGTATAATGTACTGTGTATACTGTATGATGTATAATGTACCGTGTATACTGTACTGTGTATACTATATGATGTATACTGTACTGTGTATACTGTACGATGTATAATGTACCATGTATACTGTACTGTGTATACTGTAAGATGTATAATGTACAGTGTATACTATATGATGTATAATGTACCGTGTATACTATACGATGTATAATGTACTGTGTATACTGTACTGTGTATACTATACGATGTATAATGTACCGTGTATACTGTACTGTGTATACTATATGATGTATACTATATGTATACTGTACTGCGTATACTGTACGATGTATAATGTACCATGTATACTGTACTGTGTATACTGTAAGATGTATAATGTACAGTGTATACTATATGATGTATAATGTACCGTGTATACTATACGATGTATAATGTACTGTGTATACTGTACTGTGTATACTATATGATGTATAATGTACCATGTATACTGTACTGTGTATACTATGCAATGTATAATGTACAGTGTATACTGTACTGTGTATACTATGCAATGTATAATGTACAGTGTATACAGTACATACTAAACAATGTATAATGTACCGTGTATACTGTACGATGTATAATGTACCATGTATACTGTACTGTGTTTACTATATGATGTATACTGTACTGTGTATACTGTACTGTGTATACTGTAAGATGTATAATGTACTGTGTATACTGTACTGTGTATACTGTAAGATGTATAATGTACAGTGTATACTATATGATGTATAATGTACCGTGTATACTATACGATGTATAATGTACTGTGTATACTGTACTGTGTATACTATACGATGTATAATGTACCGTGTATACTGTACTGTGTATACTATGCAATGTATAATGTACAGTGTATACAGTACATACTAAACAATGTATAATGTACCGTGTATACTGTACGATGTATAATGTACCGTGTATACTGTACTGTGTATACTATATGATGTATACTGTACGATGTATAATGTACCGTGTATACTGTACTGTGTATACTGTAAGATGTATAATGTACTGTGTATACTATATGATGTATAATGTACTGTGTATACTATGCGATGTATAATTTACAGTGTATACTGTACCGCATATACTATACGATGTATAATGTACAGTGTATACTGTACATACTAAACGATGTATAATGTACCGTGTATACTGTACGATGTATAATGTACCGTGTATACTGTACTGTGTATACTATATGATGTATAATGTACTGTGTATACTATGATGTATAATGTACTGTGTATACTGTACTGTGTATACTGTACGATGTATAATGTACCGTGTATACTGTACTGTGTATACTGTAAGATGTATAATGTACAGTGTATACTATGTGATGTATAATGTACTGTGTATACTATATGATGTATAATGTACTGTGTATACTGTACTGCGTATACTATATGATGTATACTGTACTGTGTATACTGTACGATGTATACTGTACTGTGTATACTGTACGATGTATAATGTACCGTGTATACTATATGATGTATACTGTACTGTGTATACTGTACGATGTATAATATACCGTGTATACTGTACTGTGTATATTGTAAGATGTATAATGTACAGTGTATACTATATGATGTATAATGTACCGTATATACTATACGATGTATAATGTACTGTGTATACTGTATAATGTACCATGTATAATGTACCGTGTATACTGTACTGTGTATACTATGTGATGTATAATGTACCATGTGTACTGTGTATAATATATCATGTATAATGTACCGTGTATACTGTACTGTGTATACTGTAAGATGTATAATGTACAGTGTATACTATATGATGTATAATGTACCGTGTATACTGTACCACGTATACTATACGATGTATAATGTACGTGTATACTGTACCACGTATACTATACGATGTATAATGTACGTGTATACTGTACCGCGTATACTATACGATGTACAATGTACCGTGTATACTATGCGATGTATAATGTACCGTGTATACTGTACTGTGTATACTATATGATGTATACTGTACTGTGTATACTGTACGATGTATAATGTACCATGTATACTGTACTGTGTATACTGTAAGATGTATAATGTACAGTGTATACTATATGATGTATAATGTACTGTGTATACTATGCGATGTATTGTATACTGTACTGTGTATACTATATGATGTATACTGTACTGTGTATACTGTACGATGTATAATGTACCGTGTATACTGTACTGTGTATACTGTAAGATGTATAATGGACTGTGTATACTGTACTGTGTATACTATATGATGTATAATGTACCGTATATACTATACGATGTATAATGTACTGTGTATACTGTACAATGTATAATGTACCATGTATAATGTACCGTGTATACTGTACTGTGTATACTGTAAGATGTATAATGTACAGTGTATACTATATGATGTATAATGTACCGTGTATACTGTACCACGTATACTATACGATGTATAATGTACGTGTATACTGTACCACGTATACTATACGATGTATAATGTACGTGTATACTGTACCGCGTATACTATACGATGTACAATGTACCGTGTATACTGTACTGTGTATACTATACGATGTATAATGTACCGTGTATACTATGCAATGTATAATGTACTGTGTATACTATACGATGTATAATGTACCGTGTATACTGTACTGTATATACTATGCGATGAATAATGTACAGTGTATACAGTACATACTAAACGATGTATAATGTACTGTGTATACTATGTGATGTATAATGTACCGTGTATACTGTACGATGTATAATGTACCGTGTATACTGTACTGTGTATACTGTAAGATGTATAATGTACTGTGTATACTGTACTGTGTATACTATATGATGTATAATGTACTGTGTATACTGTACTGTGTATACTATGCGATGTATAATTTACCGTGTATACTGTACCGCGTATACTATGCGATGTATAATGTACCGTGTATACTATGCGATGTATAATGTACCGTGTATACTATGCAATGTATAATGTACCGTGTATACTGTACTGTGTATACTATATGATGTATACTGTACCGTGTATACTATACGATGTATACTATACGATGTATAATGTACCGTGTATACTATACGATGTATAATGTACCGTGTATACTGTACCGCGTATACTATACGATGTATAATGTACCGTGTATACTGTACCGCGTATACTGTACCACGTATACTATACGATGTATAATGTACTGTGTATACGGTACTGTGTATACTATACAATGTATAATGTACCTTGTATACGGTACTGTGTATACTATACGATGTATAATGTACCGTGTATACTGTACTATGTATACTATACGATGTATACTGTACTGTGTATACTATACGATGTATACTGTACTGTCTATACTGTACGATGTATAATGTACTGTGTGTACTGTACTGTGTATACTATACGATGTATATTGTGCCGTGTATACTGTACTGTGTATACTATACGATATATAATGTACCGTGTATAATGTACCGTGTGTACTGTACTGTGTATACTATACGATGTATAATGTACCGTGTATACTGTACTGTGTATACTATACGATGTATAATGTACTGTGTATACTGTAACAAGAGGCTCGTAACAAAGAACATTATCAGCCAATATTATGAGGCTATTGAGGAACTGAAATCTAGATGGCGCTCCTGTCCCTTGGACAGTAGAAGCAGCTATTTTATAGACTGATACAATACAAATGAATTCAATTCACCAGGAGCCGCTTACCTCCATTAGGAGCCAGTTCTGATGGTGGAGAAGGCCATATGTGATGGACACAAGGTGAGTTTCTGGCACTCTATATTTCATGCACGCAGAGCGCTGTCTACACACTATGAAAATTAGTTCGTTTATTTTGTATACCAGGATGCCCAGTGCCCCTAAAATGCCACCTCCACTCCAGTACTGTTGGTGCAGAATACACAGTTCTCATTTACAAACTGTGACCTTTATTAAGATCCGTCTCCCTACTAAATTGTCCTCTTTCTCTAGGGACAAGCTCCTAAATTGAGGGTGGAAAGCCCAGGCAGCGGATTACTGAGTTGAAAGGGACGGATGCTTAGGCTTCAAAGGGGAAGAATGTCACAGTTTGTGTGGCGGAGCGATGCTGAGAATTCAGTGGAAGAGAAATCAGCTTTCCTGCTGGGATGAAATGTACAGAGACTACATTAACCCTTTCGCAATTCAATTGGATATCGAAATTACTGCTATGAAATATATCATGTCCTACTTAGAGAACATTCAGATAGGCCTGATAAATCATAGACCTCCTCCTGTATGGTGAATGGATGTCCTGCGGATAGGATGATACTGTAATGCTGGACCAAAGCAGTCATGTGTTTGTAAAGAACTAGAATCTGCTGCCCACCAGAGGTCTCCATATTATCTATCCTGTTTTAGTAATTAGTGTTACATTAAAATAAAACATAATATGTATTATAATTAATAATAGTAAATTGATGATACACTTACCGTTGGTCTCTTCAGTCCATGCTGAATACATATGCAGAGTGACGCTCATGACTTCCTTTAAGCGACGCAAGGGAGACATAATTATTCTGCGATGCTTAAGGGAGCCAGGAGGCACTGCATGGAGTCACGTCCGGGAACAAGTGCTGCTGGAGCTGTAAATGCCTGGCAGCACCTGTTCCCGGATGGACGCTGCCGCTTGGTCCATGGGGCCCCCTCTTTAATCCAGTTCTGGCTCTATAGATGCTCAGAAACGAACCTTACGCCAATGAAAGCAATTGCATGCAATTCATGTCCAAACGCAAATAACACGACTGCTTACGACTTGAGAGGCGGAACGGGGGAGGGTTTGTTGTAAGTATGTCTTTTTTAGCCGTATCATTTGCTCCAGCTACAGGGCAGGTGTAAGTGCTGAGTGATCGTGATGAATGAAATGGCATAGTCTTTGTTTTAAAAAACCATACATAAGAATGCCACTAGCTAGCACAGAACATGTGTATGCAAGTAAGGTAGTCCATAAAACACATCTTTATGTATGTAATGTTACACTATATATATATATATATATATGTTAACCCGTGCATGATACTCATGCATTCTAGTCAAATCAAGATACTTAAGGTCTTAAAAAGGTTCTTGTCATGCATTTGGGCCTAGCCCAGGCCTCCTCAGGGGAAGAGCGTTACTTCCCGACGCAGGCGCCCTTTTTAATGTGTGTTCATGATGTAAAATTACCTCACGAGAATGAGTTGAGCCCTCAACTCGTAAATTTAGCCTTTACTACCCCTCCCACGGGGGGAAGGGGGGATGATGGAAGTTAACTGACTTGACTATTCTAATTTTTTTGTCAAATAATGTCAGTATACCAAATTTCAGGTCAATTGGATGAGCCCTTTCTGAGAAAATAGTTTTTTACACACACACACACACACTAACGCACGCCTCTACACATGTGTGTTCATGAGGTAAAATTACCTCACGAAAATGAGTTTGAGCCCTACCAAATTTCAGCCCTTTTTGAATTTTTTTTCCCACACACACACTAAGAATTTAGTAGGTCAGTGTATAACTCTGCCCAGCAGGTGGCGCTGCAACTTGTTTTTTTTTTTTCACACACACACAGACAGACAGACGCCACTAAGCATTTATATATTAGATATATATAATGTGTGTGTGTTTTAGAGTCCATATTACTGATTATACTGTGTGTTCTCTGTATGCAGTTTTGAATTGTTTTGCTGTGCTGTAGATATGGATGCTGCACGTTTCCATTTCTCTTTATCAGGTCTAGTAACTAATCGGTGGCAATAGAAAACCATGACTTAGCAACAAGCAGCTGAGTCATACACTTACTTTCGCTGGAAATAATGTTTTTTCCTTTCTTATTATTAAATAGGACTATAGTTTTTTTTCATAAATCTATGCAACAGTTTATTTTGATTTTGTTTTATCACCATGACAAGTGGGTGTCTAAACTAACATTTATCATCTCAATGTGGAGAATACTAATGTATAGTTCCCATTGTGCTTTATCTGCAGGAATGGTCACGCTGTGGGTAACTTTTGTCTGCATATCAGATTTGGCAGATTACCCCAATACTAGGGGCTGCAGTAAATGCCCCAGCAGATGAGGCTGTCCCTGAGCATGTTGTATTCCTGAAAGAAGCCTGACAGAGGAACAACGCTGCTCAGCAGGTTTTTGCAGCCGGACATGTTTTCACAAGTTGTCAGTATGATGTGATGTCAGCTCAGCAGAAGGATGACCACGTTATTCCCCATGGTTCTCATACAGAGCTCACGGCCAGCTGCACTCTCCATGGCTAGAATATGGGGGGGGATCTACCTTTTTATTAGTGTCTGTACTGTGTAGTTATATCCACTAATGGGATCCTGACCCCTCACTATAAGATCAAGACCCGGTACCCTGGTGATCCTTACCTGAGAGGTGTGTATAAAACTGAAAATCGGGCCTTTGGGGCCAGTGTAATGAAGGTATATTCAGCTGTGTGGGGTTTTGCATACATTACATATGCTATATTAGCATAATTACATTTGAGGAGTAACAATGAGAATCCCACTGATAAGATCCGTACATAATGTGAATTACTTGGAAAACATCACAGTATGGTGCTCAGAGAGAACTCAGCTGAGTAATAGAATACTATGGTATTTAAATGACAATAAGCCTATTACATTTATTGCTATTTATATAGGGATTGTGATGTATTTCTTTCTGGTATTACTTGGAATCAGTCCAAACTGTTTTACAATTCTTTATCCTCTAAATTTCATTATCAGCTTTTTAAATGGATCAAATTTGTTAACAGAAGTATGAAAACATTTAGTTACAGGGAATAATTTGTTATAGACTAGGAAGTGGCTCCAGACCCACTCTGGTCCCTTGTTAAAGATCTTGGTGATCTACATAAGGTTTGTCTATGGGGAAACAGGGTATACTTGCAAAACAGGTTTGTCTCTGTGTAATAGGGAACATCGCTGTGCAGGGTCAGTTTGTCTCTGTGTAATAGGGGACATTGTTGTGCAAGGTCATAACATGACCTGAAATCCCACCCCGCAAGCTCGATGCCTAGGTGTAATACTTGATTTACAACTGTAATTTATTCCCCACATCAACTCTATATCTAAATCATGTTACATACACCTAAAGAACATTTCCAGAATACGCACATATCTCACACAAGACACCGCATCGACTATTGCAATTCCCTCCTTACTGGTCTTCCCAAAGTCATACTTGAACCCCTACAATCTATTTTGCACGCAGCGGCTAGATTGATTTTCCTTACTAACCGTTTTTCCTCTGCTGAGCCACTCTGTCAGTCTCTACATTGGCTGCCTGTATATCAACGAATCCAATATAAAATTCTTCTACTAACATACAAGGCCATCAACAAAATTGCACAGACATACATTTCCTCACTGGTCTCGAAATATCTCCCCACTCGATACCTCCATTCTGCACAAGATCTACGTCTCTCCTCCACTCTCATCACATCCTCCCATTCTCAGTTACAGGATTTTTTCCGGGCTGCACCCACGTTGTGGAATTCCCTCCCTCGCACAGTAAGACTTTCCTCTAGTCTTCAAACCTTCAAGCGTTCTTTTAAAACCCACCTCTTCAGACAAGGTTATGATATTCCTCAACCACCATCTTAATTTCCCTAGATTACCCTATTACCATCCTCTACACAGCTAACGCAAGACAGCAACCCTCTGACCAACACTGCAACACACACAGCCCACTCAGTACTTTTACCTTTGCGTTCTAGCTGGTCCATTGTGCAGTATGATGTAGCACATGCCCTTGTGTTTCTAACTCCCATTGTCCTATAGATTGTAAGCTTGCGAGCAGGATTCTCTTACCTCTCTGTCTGTATGTATTACCCAGTATTGTCTTATTAATGTTTGTTCCCAATTGTAAAGCGCTACGGAATTTGCTAGCGCTATATAAATAAATGTTGATGATGATGAAGGTCGGTTTGTCTCTGTGTAATAGGTAGAGATGGGCGGGTCCGGTTCCCCGAGAACCGAACCGACCCGAACTTTGGGTATCCGAGTACCGAGCTGAGTAGCTCGGTACTCTCCCGCCCGTTCCGAATCCAAATCGATGCCGAATGTCATTGTGACGTCGTCGGATCTCGGGGCTCGGTTCTCGCGATACTTCAACATTATAAATACACGCCTCCACAGCAATCCATCGCCATTTGACAGAGGGAGAGAGCAGGGTGTAGTCACAGGCTGATTAGAGCAGGGACAGAGAATACAATATTCTTCTTGCATTTGCTCTTAACAAAAATCGCTAGAGAAGAGAGGAGGATAGAGGTTTATTATTTTTTCTTAATATTTTGCACTCCCCAGTGCTTTTGGGGTGTCCCCCATAATCGTGCATAAATATTTCTGGCTGTCAAAAGTCATATCTGTCAGCAGTATCTACCAAATAATTTTTAGCACTCCCCAGTGCTTTTAGAGTGTCCTCCCTAATTGTGCATAAATATTTCTGGCTGTCAAAAGTCATATCTGTCAGCAGTATCTACCAACTAATTTTTAGCACTACCCAGTGCTTTGCGCTCAGAATGGATTCAAAGCAGTCCACATATGATCAGAATGAGCAACCAGGTTCTGTCACCAGTCCTGATGTTAGTGTTCCCAGTACGTCATCTGGCCAAGGCGATGTCAAACAACAGAGTGTTTCCAAATCAGTACAAAAACCAAACATTTTTTTACTGTATTGAAGCGAAAAAGAAGTGTAACTGAGCAAAAGTTAAGTGCCAATAAAAAAAAATTGCAAACATGCCATTCTACACACGCAGTGGCAAAGAGAGAATGAATCCTTCACCTTTGGCTATTAGTGGCAGATCCCAAAAAGTTACCGAGCCTACAAGTGGTGCACAACTACTGTTACGCGTCAAAGCCGAGCTGCAAGATAACAGTAAGGCATTAGAGGATAATGTTTGCTCTGATTCACAAATGACAACAATCCCTGTGGAGAGTCCATCCAACAGTGGGATGTCTAATCGTGAGCATTCTGCTGATGTGTGCCTTAATAGCCCGAGGATGCCACTTTGGAATTAGAAGAGGATGAGGGGGAGATTTGTGTAGGCGACGAGGGCGCTAATGAGGATGTTGATGTTGATGAGGAGGAGGTTGTTTGTGTAAGTCCTGCACCAGTGGCAGCAGTTCTGGCATGTGACAAGAAAAAGGCCATTGTCATGCCTGGGCATAAAACAAAAAAATCCACTTATGTGTGGAATTATTTCTACCCAAATCCAGGCAACAATTGTATAGCCATTTGTAGTGTATGTCAAGCCACAGCCAGTCGAGGGAGAGACCTTAACCATCTTGGAACCCCGTCTATGTTACGCCATTTAATGAGAGTTTATGGCAAAGTGTTGGGAAAAGCTGAAAGTTCTTCCCAAAAAAATGCAAGCACTCCATCATCAGCTAAGACCCTCCGCTCACCGACATCCCGACGGCTACAAAATACACCCACCACACCATCCTCATCAATATCCTCAGTAGCGCTTGGAGTTAGCCCGGCATCCCACTTAAGGCTGGATGACTCCTGCACTATTATTGATTCCTCTGAAGAAAGCGTTAGTCCCACTGCTGCTGCTGTTGCTGCTGCTGGGGGTGAATCGTCATCCCAGAGGCAGGTCAAGAAAATGAGCAGTCCTACATTTCAGCAATTAACTGTGAAACAATCATTTGCGAGGGGAAGCAAATATGACAGCAGTCACCCAGTCACCAAGCGAATCACAGACGCCATGGCTGCAATGTTAGTGTTAGATCTGCGTCCAATCTCCACAATAAACGCAGCTGGTTTTTCACAGTTAATTGAGGTTTTGTGTCCGCGTTACAGAATTCCATCGCGACACCATTTCTCCCGTAAAGCAATTCCACAACTATACCAAAAAGTGTGTAAAAATGTAGAGATTGCGCTGAAAAATGCCATTCTGCCCACTGTCCACTTAACCACAGATATGTGGACAAGTGGAAGTGGCCAAACCAAAGACTATATGACTGTGACAGCCCACTGGGTTGGTCATTCACCTTCACCAGCAGGAACAGCAGCAGCATGTACACCACTACGTAACATTTGTCACAGGCAGGCCACTCTTTGTATCACCGGCTTTACTAACAGGCATACGGCTGACAATTTGTTACGCAAACTGAGAGATGTGATTGATATATGGCTTATACCACTCAGACTCTCCCCAGGGTATGTCATTTCTGATAACGCCAACAATATAGTAAGAGCATTACAGCTGGGTGATTTCCAACATATTCCCTGTTTTGCTCACACCATCAAAATAACCGTGAGGTGCAGGAGATGCTTTCGGGGGCCCGTAAAATTTCAGGCCATTTCAGGCATTCAGCCACAGCATGTAGGCGGTTACAGCAGCTCCAAGAGCAGTTTAACTTGCCCTGCCACCAACTTAAGCAAGAGGTGGTAACTAGGTGGAATTCCACCCTGTACATGCTTCAGAGGATGGAGGAACAGCGCAAAGCCATCCAAGCATATTGCACAAGCAATGACATTGGGAAAGGAGGGGGGATGTATTTCACTTTTGCACAGTGGGGAATCCTTTCAGTCCTGTGCAAGGTGCTGAAACCATTTGAAGTTGTGACGTGTGAGGTGAGTGCAGACTCTGCTAGTTTGAGCCAAGTCATTCCTTCAATTAGACTTTTGGAAAAGCAGCTTGAGAAAATGAAGGAGGAGCTGAAAGCAAGCAATTCAGCAAAGTATGTTGGCCTTGTCGATCAAGTACTTAATTCGCTTCACAGTGATCCTCGAGTTATTAAGATCTTGAACTCGGATCAGTACGTTTTGGCCACTGTGCTTGATCCAAGGTTTAAAACCTACATTGAGTCTTTACTTGTAAATGAGCGAGATGTGAACTTTTGCAAGGAGCTACTGCTCAGCAAGTTGTCCGCTGAACTGGGCCTCGGCTTGACAATGTGTCCTCCTTCACTTTCTCAAGCTGCTGCTGCTGCTCGTAAAAAAATACATTTCCAATAAAGAAGCAGGGAAGACGCAGGGGGCAGACCAGAACAATTTAACATCTGGGCTGGTTTGAAGGATTATTCAAAAAATGTGTCACTTTGCCCATAACTCCATCCAATACGAGTATAAACATGCAAACGATGGTGGAGGATTACTTTCAAGAGGTAGTTGATATGGAAATGTCAGACAGTCCCTTTCCTTACTGGGAGGAAAAGCAGGCCATTTGGAAACCCATGTACAAACTTGCTTTGCAATACCTAAGCTGCCCACCCTCCAGTGTATACTCTGAACGAGTGTTCAGCATAGCAGGGAACTTAATCAGTGATCGCCGTAGAAGGTTACTTCCCAAAAATGTGGATAAAATGATGTTTATAAAAATGAACTGCATCTTCCACGAGGAAGGCCTTCATCAAAGACATCCAAGCACTGACTGTTCTCTAATGGCGGATTCAAGCGGCGATGAATTGATAGTCTGTGATGATGACGTACACACTGATGAGGGTGAGGATGAAGATGATGACGATAACATCTTTTTAAAACTTTCTATGTAAGTGTAGGGTGCAATCTACCCCCAAAGAGGAAAGGGACTTGTGGCATTTCCATATCACGTACCGTCTTGAAAGGGTGCTGTTTGGGCAATTTATCCTTAAGGGTAGGGTGTCATAGACAGAGTGACCCCAAACTGCCTTTGTCCATTTCTCTTAATATTGTACAGTCTATAACGGCTGAATTTTTTTGTATTTTCGACAAGTGGAGGGGGGCCTAGAGAGCCAGAAACCAAACTGGCTTTGTCCATGTCAATTAATATTGTACAGTCTATAACGGCTGAATTTTTTTGTATTTTTGACAAGTGGAGGGGGGCCTAGAGAGCCAGAAACCAAACTGGCTTTGTCCATTTCAATTAATATTGTACAGTCTATAACGGCTGAATTTTTTGTTTTTTTCAACAAGTGGAGTGGGGCTATAGAGACAGAAAGCAAACTGCCTTTTTCCATTTCTTTACATATTTAACTATAAGTGTAGGGTGTAATATACATCCAAAGACGATGGCTGCATTGCCAATATGCATAGATGGAGAGGAAGACAATCTGTTTTGTGTGTAGAATAAATGAAGGCCTACCAACGAAAAATTAAACTGTTTTTTGGATGATTTATTACCTCTACAATTAGATTACTTATCTCTAAAACAGTTGGAGCACTAAATTGGGTTATTTTAGGCCCAAAAACATTGATTTTCCAACAAAATAGCAAAACAAAACCAAACAAAACCAAAACCAAAACACGCAATGGCGGTTTTGCAAAACCAAAACACGATGGTAATCCAGATCCAAAACCGAATCGAAAACCAAAACATGGGGGTCAGTGACCATCTCTAGTAATAGGGGACATCGCTGTGCAAGGTGAGTATTGAAGTAGGTGAGGCTGGATTATGTACTAGACAATTCTGGGGGTCCAGGAGGGGCAGGGGGTTATCCAGGCTCACATTTTGCTATGGGTTCTAGCTAAATCACTGTAGTGGAGCATGCACTTTTAGTGGAGGCAATAACCTTTGTATCACATAGACAGAAGAAGAGATAGCCTAGGTCTTGTACAGAGACAGGACAGTGTATCTAATAGTTCTGTATTTCAGACACTTATGTGAGAAATACCAAAATGACCAACTAGGAGCGGGAGATGAAAGAATACAAATGACACTGGCACGTCACAAACTACAAAACAGCAGTGAGCAGTCAGGAAACACCTCAATGAGCAAAGCTGATAGATGCTTAGTTTCCAAAGACAGTCCACAGTGTAATGATTAGTCCCAAAGGCAACCTGTCCCTGGATATTACTGTAGCACATCAGTAAATTTGAGAAATTAGTGACATTTTTACATCTGTTCTGTGAATTTTTCGCCTTATTTTGCATTGTTATGTATAATTTTGCGTGTTTTGTGGGTGGAATTTGGCCTTAAGTTTTCTCAGTCGTATCACAACACATTGTTTGCTGTAACAACATGACCGTAGTCCTCCTGGCTCTATTCATAGAATATACAAATAAAGTGTGAAAGTGAATTGTGCTCAGGCTTCCCGGGGAGGACAGAGAGGACATCACACTGATTATCCTTTATTGCTGCAACTTATTATAAAATAGTCAGCTCAGCGTTACTGGCCCAGAGGGATAAGGGCTAACCTAGCCTTAAGGGGATCAGAGACAGATACAAGATACTAAAGTTTAATAAATATAACTCAACATAATGTTATATTTATTAGTAAATAATAACACAAAGCTATTCAGATGACTTTTTTATTACATAAGGAATAACTTGATATAAAATGACTCAGATTAAAGGGTACTTTAAATAAATGTAGACCCATCAGGGGGTACTTGGTAAACGTTCCCTATCACAAGGCGGTACATCATCCAATGAGGTTACGGTAACCTGTTCTAGAACATATTTTAATCTGCAGGTTTGCGAATCATAATTTTACGCCAGATCTTCCAACTTATTTGTAAAATGCAATACATTCAACTAAATCAATTAATTTATGTAAAGAACACAGATTATTTCATTCACCTCTGTCTGCTGCATTGGAAAATAAATTGGAAAAACAGGTTCAGAGTTGCATAAGGTGTTGAGCTGTCAGTGTGTAATTTGGCACACAGTACATGTGCCATGTTTGTGTATGTATATGTATATATGTATATGTGTGTGTATATATATATATATATATATATATATATATATATATATATATCTATCTATCTATATCTGAAGCAGAATGTCTGCGTATTTTCATGGCTTAAACAAAGAAGTTTCAGGAGGTCCAGATGGCAGGTTATGGGGACACCTCCTCAGGGCTGGACATGGGAGGGGTACAGCCTGATGCCCGATGCTCTTGGCTTGGCTGCTTCCATAGACTGGTCTCATCAGTCCTACTAATTGGCACATTCTTGAAGGTTACACTGGACGCCATAACAGCTCTTAGACACATCAGAGTTTATATTCTGCACATTTCTCCCAGCAGACGGGACAAAATAACTTTGCTTTTTATACGAGTGAGGAGAGCGTGCTTCTGTAATCAAGAAAACTGTATAAATTACTAAAATGATGGAGATTTCATCAACCATATGACCCTATAGGTCCCTATATAACTAGTATTTGGAAGATCTGTTCAGTATGATATGGATAACTGTCCAGTGCCCTCTTGTGGAAATTTGTGACATGACAACAGTCTGTAAACATTGACTTGTGATCAATATTGTGAAACATTTAAAGAACACATGTTGCTCATGCAAAGTGGAAGTAGACATTTTTCTGGAATGAGCCAATATTCATGTGAATGCATCATTTTGGGATTACCTTTGTGTGCAAAGGTGAAAACCGAGCAGTGCACTGACAAATGAGCACCAAGAGTTGTGTACAGTTGTGACATGTGTACATCGGTTTAGGATTTTGTCTGCGCCACATCTTGTTAATCCCCGTCTCCTCCCTTAATTAGAACTCATTCTGTTTTTCCTGTTAATTATTTCTTTTACATTTTGGACTGCATCATTATGAAATATATGGTTTTCAGAATACTGTAAGTGATCTTTACAACCGCACAGGGAACCTTGATCCACCAATAATCCACCTGTCCATCTTGTAACATTAAAATGGAATTTGGTACCAATCTAATTAGTACAGCTCGGCATTTGTTGTAGAAAACGTGGAAAGACTATGAGAAAAGTGAAAACTGCATTGGTAGCTACACAGATTACCCTAATCACTGCTTGGCCAGAATGGCAGGTATCAAAGGATAAAAAAAATAAAATAAAATTTGCAATCCTCTTAAATTCAGCATTCTAAACAAGTATATACAATATAATGAGATACAGAAAGAATGGACAGTTGCATACACTAAGGTTGTACCTTCCAACACAAACACAAAATATTCCCACATGGGATTGTGTGTGAGGATATATGAGGACATGAAGCTATACAGGACTATATGTGGAGATGTATGAGGACATATCATCATCATCATCAACATTTATTTATATAGCGCCAGCAAATTCCGTAGCGCTTTACAATTGGGAACAAACATTAACAAGACAATACTGGGTAATACATACAGACAGAGAGGTAAGAGATCCCTGCTCATAAGAATCTGTATGGGGCTATATGTGTAGTTATAGGAGGACATATGAAACTATGGGGCTGTATGTGTTGTTATAGGAGGACATATGAAGCTATATGGGGCTGTATGTGTTGTTATATGAGGACATATGAAACTATATGGGGATATATGTGTAGTTATATGAGGACATATGAAGCTATATGGGGCTGTATGTGTTGTTATAGGAGGACATATGAAACTGTATGGGGATATATGTGTAGTTATATGAGGACATATGAAGCTATATGGGGCTGTATGTGTTGTTATATGTGGACATATGAAACTATATGGAGTTATTTGTGTAGTTATATGAGGACATATGAAGCTATATGGGGCTATATGTGTAGTTATAGGAGGACATATGAAACTGTATGGGGATATATGTGTAGTTATATGAGGACATATGAAGGTATATGGGGCTGTATGTGTTGTTATATGAGGACATATGAAACTATATGGGGATATATGTGTATTTATAGGAGGACATATGAAGCTGTATGGGGCTATATGAATGTGCATGCAGATATACTGTCTGTACTGGACATTATTCTGTATATAATTGTTATGCACGTCCAGTTGCTATCCAATAACAATTGTCGATTGCCGTAATGTGGTTCCAAAGCACAATGTGATTTAATAGCCAAAAGTAGCAGAATAACTATCCGAATAAAATAAGTACAGCCGTTACTTATAGCAGGCACCCTGGATCCAGTGTACAGTTATTCAGGTCTGAAGGCTGTGGTCAAGTAGACTGTCCACTGGGTCCAGAGCCCCTGTTTATATACAGTCAGTGAATACAGTTAAACAATGCAGATGATGTGGCTTGCTTCTGTAGGTCCAGGATTCAGGAGGGTCCAGTGTACTGCAGGTCATAGGCCAGTTGAAACAAAAATATCCAAAGGTGGGGGTCAGCTCTACAGGAGATGCACTCTGATGTTCCCGCCAAGAATCCAGTTTAGACTAGTCTATTTACATTACACAGACAATATAATTTTAATAATTTATTCCCTATCATCGCTTACTAGAGTATGCAACGTGCGATCCCTTCGGCGAAGGAACCGGACAACTGCGGGTAAATAAGGGATTAAAATGATACTAAACATGACGTTTCCTGTAACCTGAACCTTTGGTTTCACTAACATGCATATAACTTATAATATTAACTGTAAATATTGCTACATTTCGACATAAATAACTATGTGTTGCAACTACTGTTAGTGTGTACTGATTACAAATGTGTATGTTCGTGTGAATGCGTGTAAATGTGTAAAACCTGTTATTGCCACGTGTTGCGGCTGGATACGCTGCTTCACGCCGTAGCGTGCTCTACGCATAATTTTCAGGCAAAGACGACCAAGTTGTTAGATATTAATTGAAATTACTTTATCCAATTAGCTGACTTCGACATAATGGACGGCTGGATCTGGTTTACACATTCATTGCGTTTTCCATTCCACACACTGTACATTTCGCCATTTAGAAAAGTGTAACGTTTTACCAGAGTAGTTTTATGCTGTAATAGGTATGCACAGTTTCAACATGGACCACCGTGCACAATATGTAGTATAATCTTTATGTGTAACCGCGTCCTCACACATTGATCATACGAGTGTGGTGATTGTTTTAGAGCATGCTCAGGACTGGAATACCCTTGTTGTAGTCTGCAGAAACTGGAGTTATTAATCATTAATCAGGTTCACAAGTGTTGTTCCTTCCTACACAACTGCTACCTCTGTTCATGTATTATACTTTAATGCAATTGTAACGCGCTGTACCCTGAGCTCCATCTCCTTTCACTGCTCCTCACAGTGCTGATAACAGACTGGGATACACACTCATTGTGACATTGAAAGTTTCTATCTTTGAAAGACATAACAGCTGCCATTGCTGCAAACCTTATTATTATGCAAATCCATGCTAATCATCTCGGCCTTGAATAGCGTTGAGCAGTAGCGTACTGTAATGCACAAGCCTCAGGTAAGATACGGCTTATTTCTTCCTCTTCTCTAAATGTCACTTTAAATTAGTTATAACTTTGCATATTCTTACAGAGATTAATGTATTATTGTTTTTATTGGTGACAACTGTGTGGCATAGTGAGTGCTACAGGTATAAAAGGTTAAATCCTGCACTTCGTGTGACATATTTATTATCCATGTATAGAGTTTTATAAATATTTACAAACTTGGAGAGATCAGTCTGAATTCTCTATACAGTCTATTAGGGGCAGACATATCCCAGTGCGCAGGTGACTTCCTGTTCTGCAGACACTAGTAACTGTAGATATATACGGGACTGATAGCTGCACTCTGTTATAAAGCATTGTCAGAGGTTACATTATTTAATGTTTTGGAAAATGTTAGTTTTCTAGATGTCATATTGGATGAGACTGGTGGTTAAGCTGGAGAGTTATTGACCCCCTGAGCCTCTGATGTGTATGGAACAGATAATATAACACCAAACCAGGCATGTAGCAAACGTTGCGATCTTTTCATCATCATCATCATCATCATTTATATAGCGCCAACATATTCCGTAACGCTTTACAATTGGGGACAAACATAGTAAACTAAACAAACTGGGTAAATCGGACAAAGAGGTGAGAAGGCCCTGTTCGCAAGCTTACAATCTATGGGACAATGGGAGTTTGACACATGAGGTTAAGTCTACATTTTGCATATCGGCCCAGCCAGACTGCAAAGGTAAAAGTGACTCATAAGCTAAATGATCCTGTCACACAACAATGTTGGTCAAGGGGTAGTTGTCTTGTGCAACGGGTGGTAATAGGGTAATGTAGTGAGGTTAAGAGGGTGGTTGAGGAATATTATAAGCTTGTCTGAAGAGGTGGGTTTTTAGAGAACGCTTGAAAGTTTGTAGACCAGAGGAGAGTCTTACTGTGTGAGGGAGAGAATTCCATAGAGTGGGTGCAGCCCGAAAAAAGTCCTGTGACCGAGAATTGGAGGATGTAATGAGTGTGGATGAGAGACGCAGATCTTGTGCAGAACGGAGTTGACGAGTTGGGAGATATTTTGAGACAAGAGAGGAGATGTATGTTGGTGCAGCTTTGTTGATGGCCTTATAGGTTAGTAAAAGTATTTTATATTGGATTCGGTAGAAAACAGGTAGCCAGTGTAGAGACATACAGAGTGATTCAACAGAGGAAGAACGATTTGCAAGGAAAATCAATCTTGCCGCAGCGTGCAAAATAGGTTGTAGGGGTTTGAGTCTGTTTTGGGGAAGACCAGTAAGGAGGGAATTGCAATAGTCAATGCGGGAGATAAGTGCATGAATTAAGGTTTTTGCAGTGTCTTGCGTGAGATATGTGCGAATTCTGGAAATGTTTTTTAGATATATGTAACATGATTTAGATATAGAGTCAATGTGGGAAACAAAGGATAGTTGTGAGTGAAGGATTACACCTAGGCAGCGAGCTTGTGGGGTGGGATTTATGGTCATGTTATCAACAGAGATAGAAATGTCAGGTATGATCTCTTGTCTGAATGTGTCTTTCACAAAACATACACTACAAGCATAATGGATACATTACGGTACTTTGCTCATAGTCCCAGAATGTCCGGGAGACTCCTGGGTTAGGCATAGACTGCAAGCTATTCTCCTGGGGTCACTCACTTACCAACAGCAAGCTGGGTGAGGCCATGACACAAAATGCATCCTCCAGTCCCAACAACCCCAGTAACCACTTACTGGCAGGGTATTGATGATTGGGGTGTAACTATAGCCATGCAGTCCATGTGACTGGGGGTCTTACTATAGCTATAAAGTCCATAATCATCATTTATTTATATAGCACCAGCCAATTCTGTAGCACTTTACATTTGGGGACAAACACAGTAATAAAACTAGTCATGAGTAATGCATACAGGCAGAAAGGTAATAATGCCCTGCTCGCAAGCTCGCCAAAGGTGTAACGATAGCCATACAGATCACGTGACCAGAAAGTGAACTGAAAGCAAATGTGTTTTTAGTTGTGGTTCTGGCTTTGGCATCTTTCCAAATCAGTGAAAGGCAGATTGTTTACATAGTTTTTTTCATAATAAAATCTGCACTTTTGCTAGTTTGAACTGTCTTGAATGAACCACATAAAATGGGGAACAATATGGGTAGTTCAACAAAGCATTTTAGGTACTGCACAAATAACTGATTCAAATGAGTGTACCCCTAAGTTGATGTAAGCCAGGATGGGGGTGGTCTGTCATTGAACTTATAATTATTTCTGTAGTGTAGGTTATTATTGTCTGGTGATCAGCCGATAATAACTATTAAGTGGTCACCTCATTTGAAAGAGGGTGCCCCTGAGCTTCTAGTTGCCCGGATGAAGAAGATCTATCACTTTTAGTGCCCCCTGACTCTTTATTATTTTTCTATGCAGTGGGTGGGGCCTAATGACATCATCACAATGATATAATTAATCCCCCACCCCTCTTCAATTGGCCACCAACTGAAAATTAACATACCTCCCAACATTTAAAATCACGAAATTGGTACAAAACAAGACCCGCCCATCAATGGGCAAATTTGGGCAAACACCCACCCAGTTTTTGCTAAGCTCTGCCCCGTTATGAGCTGCTAATCGGATGTACCGCCAAAATTGGGACAGTTGGAAGGTTTGAATATCTGTGGGGGACAGAAAAGTATAACTTTAATTTCTTTGAACCCCCTGTGCGCTAAGGACCAGTCCCACTGGTCCTTAGTGCTGAAGGGGTTAAATATCTATATGTATATTAGTGTGAAAGTGATGCATGAGTATGCTAGAATCCCAGCCTCCAGGAATCCTCTTGCAGATTGAGGTGATAATTGTTAATTGCACATATGAGATCTTTTCATGTCGTCTTGAGAGTTGGGGGACAGAGGAATTGGATGAATATATAAATTTCTAGCTGTTTCACTTGAGAAAATACTTCAATATTACATGAAAACTCTGTCTCAATACATTTTGTGGCTGAAAATACAATTTGATGACCTGACTGAATTCCATACCTAAGTGACCAGGTCATAGATTGGAGCAATCGGCCAGATTAGACACTCTGTAGTGGGTAAATGTCGTTCATTGTCCGTCCTAGTATAGGAATATCAGCTTTATACATAGACTTTGTTTGGTCACAGACAACACTTCAGGCCGGCTCCAGAACCACAGGAACGAGCGGTTACTGAACAAGAGCATACAGTACTTACTACAAATAGAAAATAAAAACATGGAGGAATAGAGGGGCTGCCGGCCATGAGCGACCCCCGAATTACAACAGAGCCATCACCAGCGCCTATAATGCTATTTATTACTTAAATAAATAACAATAGGGTGACAGATCTTGTTAAAAGCTAAAGCTGCACTAACACACAGTTTTGTTCCCTACTTTGCCGCAGATTGGGGGTGTGAACGGACGGACTAATTAGAAGCAGAAATCAAAAAGGGTAATTTACAAACCTGAAAAGTGTAAAAGGCTGACTAAGTTTACAGAGTGAAACATAGATTTGTGCTAAAACACAGGTGTGACACCAGACAGAGGAGTGAATATTGGGGGGTGCAGGGTCCACAATGGGTCCCGGAGTTTAGGGGGTCCTGGCACTGCTGGGTCACCCCGTTTGAGTCCCCAACTCCCACTGCTTTCCATCCGGGACTCCCCTGCTCTGCTCTCTAGAATGTAAGCTATGTCTCATGTCTGTCCACCAAATGACCCTGGGTCCTCTGCAAGCATTGCACTCACACGCTTGGAATTGTAGCTGCAATTATATTTTTTGTTTTCATGTATGTCATATCTGAAAGATGTTTGCCCAGCGCTACATAATCTACAGCAAGTAAATGATGATGATGAGCGGGGCGGGCCACTCTACTGAGCTGGCGGAGGCATCGGACTGCACATGCTCAGAAGAGGACCCTGGTCTGGTGTCTCAAGAGCGGGGCGCCCAGCAGAGTCGAGTGGCATTGCTGGGTTAGTAATCTATGGGGCACATTTATCAATATTCACATAAAGTGAATGATAAGGCAATGATAAGGATTGAACTATTTCTCACATTTATGTACAACCCTGCACAGAAACAGCAGTTCCGAAAAACTGCTGTTTCTGTGATGTAAAAAAACATACTTGCCCCCCTCTTCGAAGCGCTGTCTCCGGGTCTTCTCCTCGTTCTTTTCATTCTTCAATTGCGCATGTCCAGTTCCAAGAACTGCACATGCGCACAAAGATCCCCTCTCCTCTCTGGCGGAAGCCAGATTGGAGAGGGTCAAGGAGGGAGTGTTCAGAAAGTAGGTGGTGAGACGATTGCAGAGAGAGAGCGCTTCAGCTGGCGTACATTAACACAACAAGGACTTGTTAGATTGCGGCCAGAGCAGTCACCATGTTGTATGGTGACTGCTCGCAAAAACGATAAGGAGTGCAAAGCAGCAGATATCCATGATGTCTGCTGGGATGCACCTTTAATAAATTTGAGTAGTAGACATCGTGGACTAATTTACACGGTAAGTGCACGATAGTGCACTACCGTTATTTCTTAAATATACCCCTAGGTGTGGCACCAACCTAAAACTATGCATATAGAACACAGGGGTGCCTTGAGCCCCCCCCCCCCCCCCCCCCCCCGTAGCTGCATGATACAATGTATATAGCAGAACAGCAAGTAGCTATTTATTGGAAAATCATGACAGTGTTACATTTCCTCCACTAGGTGGAGATATTACATCATGTGTAATAACGGGACATTTACCAGACTTTCACATATATAGAATCTTAATCAGACTTTAAATGGTTAATTATTAAGTACTGGTGAATTTCAATCAAATGCTGAAACTGACCCAAGTGTAGAGACATCCTATACATATAAAATGCACAGACTGTACTTATATCATATTGGCTCAGTTTATATTATGTTATATATCATCTGCTTATGTTACTTCACTAGAAGAAATATAAAGATCCCTCTCTACGTCTATTCTTAAATGGCACCAGAATCACTAAAATGCCATGGTTATTACAGAGATAGCGCATACTTGCCTACTCTCCTGGAATTTCCGGGAGGCTCACGAATTTCGGGGAGTCCTCCCGGACTCCCAGAAGAGTAGGCGCACCTCCCGGACCCTTTAAAATGCCAAAATTCACAGCATTGAATACCGGTGGGGCGTGGCTTAATCACACCATTAAGCCCCGTCCTCCACTATTCAATACCTTGAATTTCTGTATTTTATGATTGGGATGGGGGTATAGTGATGTAATGACGTTGTCACGTCCCCTCCTACCCTCTGTCACATGATCTGCACTCCGATCTTCCGGAGTACAGATTTAAAAAGTAGGCAAGTATGAGATAGCGGGTTGATCATACACAGGATATCTCTAATACTCGGTTTATGGGGAGGGGCTGAGGATCTATGTACAGAGACAGGGGGCCTGTTTATTATTAAATGTCCATATAAAGGCATGGGAACCCTTTACCAGTGGAAGCTGGCGAATCTTACTTCCAGCAAGGTTTTTGTTTGTGATAACCAACGTTTGATGTTTAGTATCTATCTATCTCATATATATCTATCTGTCTATATACCTCATATCCATCTGTCTACTGCATATCTATCTATCTATATATATAATATCATTATTATTATTAATTTTTATTTGTAAGGTGCCACAAAGTGTCCGCAGCGCCGTACAGGAGCAAACAATAGGACAGTACAAGGTATGACATTAAAGTACAATAAACAAGTATGACAATAATTCAGGGAACTCAGAGCACAGCTAAGGACAAGGTGAGGGAAAGTCAGGAAACATGGTGTGTCCAGCAGTGTGGGTGCAACAACAGGTAAGAGCTTTAGAAAAGAAGCAGAGAAAAGCAGGAGTGGAGTCGGTGGGCAGGAGGTGGGAAGAGTAGTTGTAGAGCAGAGTAAAAAGTGGTGGAAACAGGAGAGGACCCTGCTCAGAGGAGCTTACAATCTAAGGGGAGAGGCGGACAAACTGAAGACATAGGGATGGTGAAATGGGGGTTTTTAATGCCCTTTTGAAACTGCTAAGATTGGGGGAGGTTCTCATAGCACGAGGGAGATTGTTCCAACGGAGGGGGGGGCAACACAGGAAATGTCTTGAATACGTGAGTGGGAAGAGGTAACCAGAGGGGAAGTGAGGCGACGATCCTTGGCCAATCAAAGAGTGCGGGAAGGAGTGTGAATAGAGAAGAGGTTTGAAATGTAGGGAGCAGTGGAGTTGGAGAGGGCCTTGTATATTAGGGTAAGGAACTTGAAAAGGATTCTGTAGTGGAAGGAGAGCCAGTGAAGGGCATGATAGAGAGGGGGGACAGATGTGGAACGGCGAAAAAGGAAGTTGAGTCTGGGGGAGGCCAAAGAGGAGAAGGTTACAGTAGTCCAACCAAAAGATGATCAGGTAGTGGATGAGCGATTTGGCGGCATCCTGGGACAGGAATGACTAAATGCAAGCAATGTTGCGTAAGTGGAAGTTGCAGGATTTGGCAAGAAAATGGATGTGGGGGACAAAGGAGAGAGAGGAGTCGAGGATGACACCAAGGCAGCGAAGTTGGGGAACAGGTGAGAAAGTGGAGCTGTCAACAATGATAGAGAAGTCAGGGAGGAGGGGGTTCTAGATGGAGGAAAGACAACAAGTTTGGTTTTAGCAATGTTAAGCTTTAGAAATCTGGAGGACATCCAGGAGGAGATGGCAGAGAGGCAGGCAGACATCCTAGCAAGGAGGGATGAAGAGAGGTCAGCAGAAGAGAGGTAGAGTTGGGTGTCATCAGCATAAAGGTGGTACTGGAGGAGCTAATGAGCTCACCCATGGAGGAGATGTATAGTGAAAATAGTAAAGGGCCAAGAATAAAGCCCTGTGGGACTCCTGCAAGGGTGGAAGGGGGGGAGAGGGAGCCAGAGGTGGAAACAGAGAAGGAGCGTTTGGCAAGGTAAGAGGTAAACCAGAAGAGGACGGTTCCGGGGAGACCAATGGATTGGAGGTGTGAAGCAGGAGGAGATGGTCAACAGGATTGAATACTGCTGAGAGGTCCAGAAGAATAAGAAGGGAGAAATGGCCACTGGCTTTAGCTGTGAGGAGATCATTGGTGACTTTAGCAAAGGCAGTTTCAGTGGAGTGGAGGGGGAGGAAGCCAGATTGGAGAGGGTCAAGGAGACAAGCCTCTGAAGTATTTTGGAGGCAAATGAGAGAAGAGAAATAGGGCGGTAGCTAGAGAGTGAAGTGGGGTCAAGATTGTTGTTTTTTTTAGAATGGGATGAGATGAGAGCGTGTTTGAAAGAAGAGGGGAAGATGCCAGTGGAGAGGGACAGATTAAAGTTGGGAGCAGACGGTGGGGAAGAGGGTGAAGGAGGTGAGAGGGGATAGGATCCAAGGGTCAGGTTGAAGAGTGAGAGGAAGAAATGAGAGAGTGGACTTCCTCACCCGAGGTTGGGTGAAAGGAGTAGAGGGGAAGGTGGCTGGGGAAAAAAGGAGGGATGAGAGGAGGGGGTGATGAAAGACCGATTGGAGGAGGAGATTTCGAGCGTGATGGTCTCAATTTTAGAAGAGAAAAAGGAGGCAAAGTCAGTGGCAGTAAGGGAGGTTAGGAGGGGAGGGGGGGGGCATAGAAAAGTGTTGAAGGTAGCAAATAGGCGGCGGGGATTGGAGGGCTGTAAAGAGATGAGAGATTTAAAAATCTGTCTATCTATCTAGCTATCTACCTCATATCTATCTATCTCTCTCTCTTATATTTATCTATCTCATATCTATCTATCTCTCTCTCTTATATTTATCTATCTCATATCTATCTATCTACAGTGAAGTCCATAAATATTGGGACACTAACAAGATGTGCTTTAACTGCAGACTTTCAGCTTTAATTTGAGGGTATTTACATCCAAATCAGGTGAACGGTGTAGGAATTACAACAGTTTCTATATGTGCCTCACACTTTTTAAGGGACCAAAAGTAATGAGACAATCGACTCAAAACCTATTTCATGGACATGTGTGGGCTATTCCCTCATTATTTCATCATCAATTAAGCAGGTAAAAGGTCTGGAGTTGATTCTAGGTGTTACATTTGCATTTGGAATCTGTTGCTGTCGACTCTCAATATGAGAGCTGTCACTATCAGTGAAGCAAGCCATCATAAGTCTAAAAAAAAACAAAAACCCATCAGAGAGATAGCAAAAACATTAGGTGTGGCCAAATCAACTGTTTGGAACATTCTTAAAAAGAAAGAACGCACCTGGAGAGCTCAGCAAGACCAAAAGACCCGGAAGACCACGGAAAACAACTGTGGTGGGTGACAGAATAATTTTTTCCCTGGTGAAGGAAAAACCCCAAATCAAGAAGACTCTCCAGGAGGTAGGTGTATATGTGTCAAAGTCAACAATCAAGAGAAGACTTCACAAGAGTGAATATAGAGGGTTCACCACAAGATGTAAACCATTTGTGAGCCACAAAAACAGGAAGACCAGATTAGAGTTTGGCAAACAACATCTAAAAAAGCCATTACCATTCTGGAACAACATCCTATGGACAGATGAGACAAAGATCAACTTGTACCAGAGTGATGGGAAGAGAAGAGTATGGAGAAGGAAAGGAACTGCTCATGATGCAAAACATACCACCTCATCAGTGAAGCATGGTGGTGGTAGTGTCATGGCATGGGCATGTATGGCTGCCAATGGAACTGGTTCCCTTGTATTTATTGATGATGTGACTGCTGACAAAAGCAGCAGGATGAAATCTGAAGTGTTTCGGGCAATATTATCTGCTCACATTTAGTCAAATGCTTCAGAACTCATTGGACGGCGCTTCACAGTGCAGATGGACATTGACCCGAAGCATACTACAAAAGCAACCAAAGAGTGTTTTAAGGCTAATAAGTGGAATGTTATGCAATGGCCAAGTCAATCACCTGACCTGATTCCGATTGAGCATGCATTTCACTTGATGAAGACAAAACTGAAGGGAAAATGCCCCAAGAACAAGCAGGAACTGAAGACATTTGCAGTAGAGGCCTGGCAGAGCATCACCATGGATGAAACCCAGCGTCTGGTGATGTCTATGCCTTCCAGACTCCGGGCAGTAATTGACTGCAAAGGATTTGCAACAAAGTATTAAAAAGTGAAAGTTTGATGTAGGATTGTTTAGTTCGGTCCCTTAAAAAGTGGGAGGCACATATAGAAACTGTTGTACTTCCTACACTGTTCACCTGATTTGGATGTAAATTCCCTCAAATTAAAGATGAAAGTCTGCAGTTAAAGCCCATCTTGTTTGTTTCATTTCAAATCCATTGTGGTGGTGTATAGAGCCCAAAATATGAGAATTGTGTCGATGTCCCAATATTTATGGACTAGACTGTATCTATATATCTATCTATCTACATCATATCTAGCTATCTTATCTATATACTTCATATCAATCTATCTATCTAATTGTCTATCTAACTAATATCTATCCATTTATCTATGTACATCATATCTAGCTATCTTATCTATATACCTCATATCTATCTATGTACCTTATATCTATGTGGTTAGCACTTCTGCCTCACAGCACTGGGGTCATGAGTTCAATTCCCGACCATGGCCTTATCTGTCAGGAGTTTGTATGTTCTTCCCGTGTTTTTGTGGGATTCCTCCCACACTCCAAAAACATACTGGTAGCTTAATTGGCTGCTATCACATTGACCCCCGTCTGTGTATGTATGTTAAGGAATTTAGACTGTAAGCTCCAATGGGGGCAGGGACTGATGTGAATGAGTTCTCTGTACAGCGCTGCGGAATCAGTGGCGCTATATAAATAAATGGTTATGATTTATATACCGCATATCTATCTATATACTTCATATCTATCTGTCTATCTATATATCTATCTACCTCATATCTATCTATATACCTTATATCTATCGATCTATCTCATATCTTTCGATCAATCTATCTGTACCAGTATCGCCTGTCTGACCAAGTCTGTGGAACCTCCTAGTGTACTTCTCTGCCTGATATCCGTGTACCATTTCTCGGCTTGTCTGACTACTCTCTGTCTGATATCCGTGTACCAGTTCCTGACGTGTCTGACCACTCTCTATCTGATATCAGTGTACCAGTTCTCGGCGTGTCTGACTACTCTCTGTCTGATATCAGTGTACCAGTTCTCGGCGTGTCCCACCACTCTCTGTCTGATATCAGTGTACCAGTTCCTGACGTGTCTGACCACTCTCTGCCTGATATCCGTGTACCAGTTCTTGGCTTGTCTGACCACTCTCTATCTGATATCAGTGTACCAGTTCCTGGCTTGTCTGACCACTCTCTATCTGATATCAGTGTACCAGTTCCTGACGTGTCTGACCACTCTCTGCCTGATATCCGTGTACCAGTTCTCGGCGTGTCCCACCACTCTCTATCTGATATCAGTGTACCAGTTCTCGGCGTGTCCCACCTTCTCTGTCTGATATCAGTGTACCAGTTCCTGACGTGTCTGACCACTCTCTGCCTGATATCCGTGTACCAGTTCTCGGCGTGTCCCACCACTCTCTATCTGATATCAGTGTACCAGTTCTCGGCGTGTCCCACCACTCTCTGTCTGATATCCGTGTACCAGTTCCTGACGTGTCTGACCACTCTCTGCCTGATATCCGTGTACCAGTTCTCGGCGTGTCTGACTACTCTCTGTCTGATATCAGTGTACCAGTTCTCGGCGTGTCCCACCACTCTCTGTCTGATATCAGTGTACCAGTTCTCGGCGTGTCCGACTACTCTCTGTCTGATATCAGTGTACCAGTTCTCGGCGTGTCCCACCACTCTCTGTCTGATATCCGTGTACCAGTTCCTGACGTGTCTGACCACTCTCTGCCTGATATCCGTGTACCAGTTCTCGGCGTGTCTGACTACTCTCTGTCTGATATCAGTGTACCAGTTCTCGGCGTGTCCCACCACTCTCTGTCTGATATCCGTGTACCAGTTCCTGACGTGTCTGACCACTCTCTGCCTGATATCCGTGTACCAGTTCTCGGCGTGTCTGACTACTCTCTGTCTGATATCAGTGTACCAGTTCTCGGCGTGTCCCACCACTCTCTGTCTGATATCCGTGTACCAGTTCTCGGCGTGTCCGACTACTCTCTGTCTGATATCAGTGTACCAGTTCTCGGCGTGTCCCACCTTCTCTGTCTGATATCCGTGTACCAGTTCTTGGCGTGTCTGACTACTCTCTGTCTGATATCCGTGTACCAGTTCTCGGCGTGTCCCACCACTCTCTGTCTGATATCCGTGTACCAGTTCTCGGCGTGTCCCACTACGCTCTGTCTGATATCAGTGTACCAGTTCTCGGCGTGTCCCACCTTCTCTGTCTGATATCCGTGTACCAGTTCTTGGCGTGTCTGACTACTCTCTGTCTGATATCCGTGTACCAGTTCTCGGCGTGTCCCACCACTCTCTGTCTGATATCAGTGTACCAGTTCTCGGCGTGTCCCACTACGCTCTGTCTGATATCAGTGTACCAGTTCTCGGCGTGTCCCACTACTCTACTCTCTGTCTATCTATCTATCTATATATATCTATATATCTATCTAAATACATGTCTGTCTATCTATCTCATATTTCTCTATGTCATATCTCTCTGCCATATCTATCTATTATCTATCTCTCTATGTCATATCTATCTATTATCTATCTGTCTATCCCATATCTCTATCTATCTATCTAATCTATAATAAAGTGTATTGCTCCAGCATTAGAGAATTTTGTAGTTGGAAACTTGAATAATATTGACATATATTTATATAATAATGAGTAGATCATTGTACATGGAAACAGGAAGACTGAAAGGTGAAATAAGGTTATGGATTTTCCTGGCCCAATGTAGGAGAACAGGACAGACTGCTGCTCGCTGTTTTTAATAAGCTCAATAACATTCTTTTGACTTATCTGCATTCTCTGATCCATTTGCCAACCCAAGGCGTCTTTGTCGGAGACTTTAAGTGAGCCTTGGGATTAGTCTTGTATAGTAGATGGGTTTGTAACAACAGGATCAGTGGGGAAAACAGCAGAAAGGAGAAGAGAAGTAAATGTATGATATTTGAAAGAAGAGAAAGTGAAGAGTTGAGTTTTAGTTGTGTCCGAAGGAGGCTGCAGTAACCCATCCGCTGGGTGCCCTTGGGATCTGTAGCTTGCCTCTGATCCTGTGTATAATGAGCGTGATTACTCAGTGTCCACTGCGGCCCTGATGAGTGATGTGCCTGGGACAGAGGGTGATTAACCGAGCACCATATCAATCCCTGGATGGCAGCAGAACACACTGCAAGTAATACAAACACTGCAAACATGGCTCCTAGCCACTAATGTGCACACAAATATACATACACATCTATTTATCTCCCGGAATATAGTAGAAACAATTCACTTCAGTAAAAGTAGACCAATTCCATATATACATATGAGCATATGTCCCCACAATGGCTCATTAAAGAGCAATATTAACAACCCACTGGTAGTACTATAGTGTCATTAGTCTTGTATCACTCTATGTAGAAATATACAAATCTTGTAGTGTCACTATTCGTAGAGCACTAATTGTATCTTTATAAGCAGAGCACTAATCTTGTTATATCTCTTTACACAGAGCACTAGTCTTTCTGTATCATAATATGCAGAGCGCTACTCGTATCATTGTATGCAGAGTACTAATGGTATAATATGCAGAGCATTAATCTATAGTGTCACTATATGCAGAACACTAATCTATAGTGTCATTATATGCAGAGCACTAATCTATAGTGTCCTTATATGCAGAGCACTAATCTTGTATCACTATACGCAGAGCACTAATTTTGATGTATCACTCTATGCAGAGCACTAATCTATAGTGTCATATGCAGAGCACTAATCTATAGTGTCATTATCTGCAGAGCACTAATCTATAGTGTCATTATATGCAGAGCACTAATCTGTAGTGTCATATGCAGAGCACTAATCTATAGTGTCCTTATATGCAGAGCACTAATCTATAGTGTCATTATATCATTATATGCAGAGCACTAATCTATAGTGGCATTATCTGCAGAGCACTAATCTATAGCGTCATTATATGCAGAGCACTAATCTGTAGTGTCATATGCAGAGCACTAATCTATAGTGTCATTATATGCAGAGCACTAATCTATAGCATCATTATATGCAGAGCACTAATCTATAGCATCATTATATGCAGAGCACTAATCTATAGCATCATTATATGCAGAGCACTAATCTATAGTGGCATTATCTGCAGAGCACTAATCTATAGCGTCATTATATGCAGAGCACTAATCTATAGTGTCATTATATGCAGAGCACTAATCTGTAGTGTCATATGCAGAGCACTAATCTATAGTGTGCTTATATGCAGAGCACTAATCTATAGCATCATTATATGCAGAGCACTAATCTATAGCATCATTATATGCAGAGCACTAATCTATAGCATCATTATATGCAGAGCACTAATCTATAGCGTCATTATATGCAGAGCACTAATCTATAGTGTCATTATCTGCAGAGCACTAATCTATAGTGTCATTATATGCAAAGCACTAATCTATAGTGTCATATGCAGAGCACTAATCTATAGTGTCATTATATGCAGAGCACTAATCTATAGTGTCATTATATGCAGAGCACTAATCTTGTTGTATCACTATATGCAGAGCACTAATCTATAGTGTCATTATATTCAGAGCACTAATCTTGTATCACTATACGCAGAGCACTCATTTTGATGTATCACTATATGCAGAGCATTAATCTATAGTGTCATATGCAGAGCAACTAGTCTTACATCACTATATGCAGATCATGCATCTTATATCGCTATACACAGTGTATAGTTTACGTTGAAGTGAAGTTTAAAGCAACAATTTCACACATGTTGGAGCTTATTTTTGGTCAATGTCTTGTTTAGCTAAATTGTGGGCAGCTTAATCTGAGTATTAAGGGCTAAATTTGTCCAGTCATGTGGGGGCCTGAAATTGTGGTGTAATACGTGTTAACTTAGTTTCACCTATTGGACGCGCTGATCCACCCATGTTCTTGTGGATAGGCACCACCTTGTGGCGTGACCCCACTGTATCTAGACATAGATTGAGGAATACAGTTCCTGAGAGCTAGAGAGGAATCAGTGGGGTACAGAGGAGAATGGCACAGCGACCACAGCAGCCAATGAGATACAGTAAATGACAGTGGAATCTGATTGCGGGTAAGATGGAGGACATAGCTGTACAGCTGAGTTATAAGCAGACTTCGTTACTTCAAATGAACATATAAATTGTAGGAACAATAACTGTGGACAGATTTGAAAGCTGCGTGTTTGATAAATTACTCCTCTGTGCATGTTGGACCCTGTTGTATAAACAACTTTTGTTCTCTTTGTAAGTGAGAATAGAGTAGTGAGATGTGTGTTGCTTAGCAATCTCAGCAGCCTGTTGCATGGTTAAATGAATAGCTGCCTCTTGACCTCTGCTCATTTTCAGTCTGGATAGATCTCCTCATTGCTTGCCCACAGGCAGCTCTGGGACCACAGCAGAAGAGACGTCTTAAGCCGCACATGACATGATATCGTTCACCTCTGAACACTGGCACTGACATACCAAGTACAGTATGGGAATGTCTGCGTCTCCTCAACTTCCTGGAGGATGAAAAATATTTGTTAGTGTTTCTGGGGATGCTGTGCACAGTACCATGCTAATTAAATGTTATTCCTACACAGTGCACATAATGAACACTATGCTCTCCGCAGTACAAAAGACACAACCAGCCTGCGGTGCCATATTCCAGCTTTTACTGGAGTGGTCTGGGGCAGTTACACACCAATGCTCCCCTCGGACAGAACTGGGCCCTCAGGTCAATGCATGGAACAATCCAGTCACCTGACCACTGCTCTCACCCAATTAAATGCTGCCACCTTTGACCCAGGACATCCTACTATTTCAAATTTTTCTTGAGCCAATAGTTAGCAAATACAACAATTGGGTTTGACACAGAGAAGTAGTAATGTGAATGGGGTAATCACACTTCCTGGTAATGGAGTCAGGATGGAGAGACCAAAATAACTTCAACCTCAGTCCCTTCCTAAACATACAAGAGACCCCTTGTTTCAAACGGAAGAGTCTGTTCTCTGAAGTGTAAGGTAAAGTTACAGATAAAGCATAATCTAAAGACTAACCCTTACCTTGTTCTATCTGAACAGAAATCAAGATATTACCATAAACATGGCTCAAGTTCTAGCACAAACACAAGTCTTAAAAAGCTTTGATCTCGCTCATCAGTTTGTTAAAAATACTAAACTGACTGCTTTGTAACTGGAATAGTGATTGATTTCACACACCTGATACATTCTGCTTGTAGTATACAGTCACAAGTTCCCCCTTTGCTTTGAAAAAAGTTTAAGGGTCACCAGTGGTGGATCCGGGGGAAGGCGATAGCAGAGACTTGCTGCCGGCGGCTGCACACTATGTACAGGTCCGTTTGGCACCTGCACATAGTATACAGCCGCCGGCAGCCTTAGATGTCAGAAAGAGGGCGGGGCCTAAATCCCTCCCCCCCCTTAAATCGCCCTGGGTACAACAGTTTTCTAGATCCACCCCTGAGGGTCACTAATGTCTTCCTCAGTATAGGTATGCCACTATAAAGACCCCCAAGAAAACATAGCCCCTCAACTAGAGGAGTACAGTAGTGTGTGAAAAATAGCCTGTTGTTTATCTGGTTATTATTATTATTATTATTAATATTTATTTATAAGGCGCTACAAGGCATCCGCAGCGCCGTACAGAGACAAACAAAATCACAATACAATGGGAGACAGCACAGTACAGTAAACACAGCAACTCAGTACGCTCAATGCACAGCTAGAGAGGGCGGGGAAGGGGGAGGGAGGATCCGAAAATGACGGGGCCCAAGAAGGGGGGCGTGGAAGACAGGGAGACCCCCAGGGGGGAGGAGGGAGCGAAAGTGGATGTGGGGTGGAGGACCTTTGAGGAGGAGGGCTAAGTAGCTGGAGAGCAGAGTTAGAAGTGGTGGAAACAGGAGGAGAGATGGCCCTGCTCAGAGGAGCGTACAATCTAAGGGGAGGGGTGGACAGACAGAGAGACGCAGGGGAGAGAGGGAGAGTAGGGGGACAGAGGCAGAAGATAAGGTAGGAAGTTAAGTGGGAGACAGAAAGGCTTCAAGAAAAAGGTGGGTTTTTAGGGCCCGTTTGAAGCTGGATAGATTAGGGGAAGTTCTGATGGAGGGAGGGAGCTTGTTCCAGTGGAGGGGGGCAGCGCGGGCGAAGTCTTGGATACGCGCGTGGGAGGAGGTTATAAGGGGGGAAGAGAGGCGACGGTCAGAGGCAGAACGGAGAGGGCGGGATGGAGCATGAATAGAGAGGAGGGTGGAGATGTAGGGCGCAGTGGAGTTGGCGAGGGCCTTGTAGGTGAGTGTGAGGAGCTTAAAGAGGATTCTGAAGGGGAATGGGAGCCAGTGAAGGGCTAGGTAGAGGGGGGAGACAAAAGAGGAGCGGCGAGAGAGGAAAATAAGCCTAGCTGCAGCGTTAAGGACGGATCGAAGGGGATCGAGATGAGAGTGGGGGAGGCCAGTGAGGAGGAGGTTGCAGTAGTCCAGGCGGGAGATGATCAGAGAGTGGATAAGGCATTTGGTGGCATCTTGGGAGAGGAAGGGCCGGATGCGAGCGATGTTGCGCAGCTGGAAGCGGCAGGATTTAGCAAGAGAGAGGATGTGGGGGCCAAAGGAGAGAGAGGAGTCGAGGATGACACCAAGGCAGCGAAGTTGGGGGACAGGGGAGATAGAGGTGTTGTCGACAGTGATGGAGAGGTCAGAAGGGGATGGGGTATGAGAGGGAGGAAAAACTATGAGCTCAGTTTTGGCAAGGTTAAGTTTGAGGAATCGAGAGGACATCCAGGAGGAGATGGCAGAGAGGCAGGCGGACACCCTAGAGAGGAGGGAGGGAGAGAGATTAGGAGAGGAGAGGTATAGTTGAGTGTCGTCAGCGTAAAGGTGGTAGCTGAAGCCGAAGGAGCTGATGAGTTCACCCAGGGAGGAGGTGTATAGAGAGAAGAGTAAGGGTCCCAGAACAGAGCCCTGAGGGACCCCGACTGGAAGGGTGGATGGGGGGGAGAGAGACCCAGAGGTGGTGACAGAGAAGGAACGGTGAGTAAGGTAAGAGGTGAACCAGGACAGGACTGGGCCGGAGAGGCCGAAAGACTGGAGGGTGTGAAGGAGGAGGGGGTGGTCAACGGTGTCAAAGGCTGCAGAGAGGTCAAGGAGGATGAGAAGGGAGAAGTGGCCCCTGGCTTTTGCAGAGAGGAGGTCATTGGTGACTTTAGCCAGGGCAGTTTCAGTGGAGTGGAGGGGGCGGAAACCAGACTGGAGAGGATCAAGGAGGGAGTATTCAGAAAGGTAGGAGGTGAGACGGCTGCAGACGAGCCTCTCAAGAATTTTGGAGGCAAATGGGAGAAGAGATATGGGGCGATAGTTCGAGAGAGAAGTGGAGTCGAGATTAGGTTTCTTAAGAATGGGGGATACGAGAGCATGTTTGAAGGAGGAGGGGAAGATGCCAGTGGAGAGGGAGAGATTAAAGAGGTGAGCGAGGTGGGAGCAGGTGGTGGGGGAAAGGGAGCGAAGAAGGTGGGAGGGGATGGGATCCAGGGGGCAGGTAGTGGGGGGGGATGATAAAATGAGAGAGTGGACTTCCTCGCCGGTGGTGGGACGGAAGGAGTGGAGGGGAAGGTGGTTGGGGGGGGAGGACAGAAGAGTGGGAGGGGTGGAAGAGAGAGTGGAGGAGGAGATTTCAAGTCGGATGGCCTCGATTTTAGAGGAGAAGAAGGAGGCGAAATCAGAGGCAGTCAGGGAGGAGGGGGTGGGGGGAGGGGAGGGGGCCAGGAGAGTGCTAAAGGTGGCAAAGAGGCGGCGGGGGTTAGAGGACTGGGAAGAGATGAGGGATTTAAAGAAAGATTGTTTAGCGAGTGAGAGGGCAGAGCTGTAGGATGAAAGGATGAATTTAAAGTGGAGGAAGTCAGCCAGGGAGCGGGATTTTCTCCAGTGACGTTCGGCAGAACGGGAGCATTTTTGGAGGAAGCGGGTAAATTTGGAGTGCCAGGGTTGGGGTTTGGAGCAGCGGGGGTGGACGGAGTGGGCAGGGGCAACCGCGTCCAGAGCGGAGGTGAGGGTGTGATTGTAGAGGGAGACCGCCTGGTTGGGGCAGGCCTGGGAGGAAAGGGGAGAAAGGAGGGTATCGAGAGAGGAGGACAGAGAGGCAGGGTCAAGAGCATCGAGGTTGCGTATGGACAGAGTAGGTTTGGGCAGGGGGAGGGGAGCAGGAGAAGAGGAGAGAGAGAAGGAGAGGAGATGGTGGTCGGATAGAGGAAAGGGAGAGATGGAGAAGTCGGAGAGATTACATAGGTAGGAGAAGACAAGATCAAGGGAGTGACCAAGGCAGTGGGTAGAGGAGGAGGTCCATTGGGTGAGACCAAGGGAGGAAGAGAGGGTGAGCAGTTTGCTGGAAGCAGGGTAGGTGGGGTTGTCGATGGGGATATTAAAGTCACCGAGAATGATCGAGGGGAGATCGGAGGAGAGGTAGTGAGGAAGCCAGCTAGCAAAGTTGTCAAGGAAGAGGGAGGTGGGGCCAGGGGGGCGGTAGATGACAGTGACGCGGAGATGGATGGGGTAGAAGAGGCGGATGGAGTGAGCTTCAAAAGAGGAGAAGGAGAGGGAGGGTTCAGGGGGAATGACACGAAAAGTACAGGTGGAGGAGAGGAGGAGGCCAACTCCACCGCCAGGGCGGGCACCAGGCCTGGCGGAGTGGGTGAAGGAGAGGCCACCATAGGAGAGGGCAGCGGGGGAAGTAGTATCAGAATCGGAGAGCCAGGTTTCAGTAACGGCAAGAAGGTTAAAGGAGTTGGATAGAAAGAGGTCGTGGATAGCAGTCAGCTTGTTGCGGACGGATCTGGCATTCCAGAGGGCACAGAAGAAAGGGGGAGAGGAGAGGGGGGAAATGGGGATGAGGTTAGCAAGATGAGCAGCGCGCGGGGGATGGCGGGGAGGAACGGGAGAGGTAGGGCGGGGGGAGAGTATGGGTATGGAGTGAGAGCGGGGAGGCATAGTAGGGAGAGAGAGTAACAGAACAGTGAGATAGTGGGGACAGTGAAAAACAGGTAAGAACAAAGGCAGGAAGACAATGAAAAGGTGGAAGATAATAACGAATTAGGGCGTGGAGGGCATGGAATAACAGTACAGTGAGATAATAAGGACAATGAAGACAGGTAAGAATGATAGCAGAACAGTAAGATAATAAGGACAGCGGATAACAGGTAAGAATAAGCAGGGAGACAATAGCAAGATGGAGGACAATAACCAATTAGGGCGTGGAAGGCAAAGAATAATAGAAGGAGAGGTAATAAGGACAATGGAAATAGGCAAGAATAATAACAGGTAAAACTAGTTGCTGGTAAATATAAAATCAGGAAAAACAAGATAAAGGCATATAATGGCATAAAGGCATGGTTACATATATGATATATTTCCTCTTTCTCTGCATAACAAGAATTTACTACTAAACCCATGAATACAAAGAGGAATCTTCCTCTATCTCACCAATAACAAATGAAGATAATTACAAATTGACTGCCAGCTACAGTCCTGATAATTGATTACAGCCTTACAGACTGGCAGCCAAAGTTAATTAACCTTTACTTTGAAATACCAAACTATGGTGATACAAGAGAAACCTGCACTGTGTTATCAGCATTCTGGGGTCTGCAGTGTGCTCTTGTTGTCCTATAACCTATATGATCACAGCATTCCTGACTCTGCTATTGGGGAAACAAACCCAGCTGTCCTGATTTCATAATGCTTGGAAAGTAACAGAATAATCATTTATTTGTTTTGTATATGTGTAAATATGTAACTACTAGAAAGAATATTTTCCTGCTTACTATTGGGAATTTCCCCAAAAAATCCTGAAAGATAGAAAAATCACGATATAGACAGATATAGCAGTTGTGGCTGAACTGAATGGTGAAATGACACACGATACACCCAATTGTGTGATTCAGCTCAACACAATCTGCTCCATCTGTATTTTCCATAAATGGCCTTCATAAGGTCATCATTATCTGGCAAGTATCAATATTTATTATAAGATCATTGGAAACAATGAAAGCTTATTCATGGTGTATTTCATCCCAGGAAATCTTCAGCCGGGATGATTGTTAGCTCTTTGGATTAGTGTGTACTACATACTCTGTTTAGTCCAGTTTGATTATAGGCTTCTATAATCTTTAAAAACAATTATTCAGCAATAACTGTGGATTTAGTAACTCCTAAATATAACACTTACTCGTTGTTTGTTTTATTATACTTACTATCTAATTATAAACCTCCATAATACAAAGTTTAGTAGTAACACTGTTCACTCACACTGTGACATAGTTTAGTAGCAACAATTCACACTTACACTGTGCCATAGTTTAGTAGTAACATTGCACACTTACACAGTCAATGTGTCCCCTCACACTTACACTGTGCCATAGTATAGTAGTAACAATGCACACTCATACTGTGCCATAGTTTAGTAGTAACAATGCACACTCATACTGTGCCATAGTTTAGTAGTAACATTGCACACTTACACAGTCAATGTGTCCCCTCACACTTACACTGTGCCATAGTTTAGTAGTAACAATGCACACTCACACGGTCATAGTTTAGTAGTAACAATGCACACTCATACTGTGCCATAGTTTAGTAGTAACATTGCACACTTACACAGTCAATGTGTCCCCTCTCACACTTATTTTACAGTATATATATAATTTCTTTCCACTTCATAAGTTAAGAAGTGAATGTTTCTCAGTGACACCAACCGCCTGTTATTTTCTCCTGATCTGATCCAATTACTAAACCCATTCTTAATCTACTACTGCAGTTCCCCACAACCTCTATGTCCTTTTACTGAAAAACTGTAACCAATTAAATTAAAGCTGCATATTCAGGAAATTGAATGTAAATCAGGATTTTAAAAACAAATAGTGTCTACAGTGTTCTGAAAATGTAGGCATAGGTCATAACGTGCTTTTCATGGTGCATGCCAGATGTGATCAGCAGATGTGCAGTTTATGTACCGATCCAGAGTTGTGTTTTACTTATCCTGATAGGACGGGAAGTTATTCCTGAATCCAGTATAGCCAGGTATCGCACTTACACAGGGTGCACGTGATGTAAGCAAGGTTATACGTTTGTTTTGTTTTTATATAAGCGTTCTGTACAGCTATATTATCTGGAATATTTATAAATAGTTGTCACTGACAGCTGCAGAAAATAAGAGCCTTGAGCTCATTCAGTAGTGTCTGTGTTTCCACTGTGTCAGACATTTCCAGAAAATAGGCATAAAAACTTATGGTACCTTGGTATCTTATATAAGAACTCATATGTGATTATTATCCTTATATTTACAATACATCATGAAATAAGTTTTATATTGTTGTCTAATAGGTACCACTGTTGTGATGCCTTCTTATTACTGAGCTGACACTATGGGGCATATTCAATTCCGATCCCGATTCGCGGGATCGCGCCGGAACGGCCGCGAACATAATCCGCGGTACCGCAATAACGTGGATGTACGAAAATCCGCGTTATTGCGATACCGTATTACTGGCAGTAGTGCGCATTTTCCCGCGGAAAATGTCGGATCGGAATTGAATATGCCCCTATGAGTCTTTCAGTTTATCACCCCATCTTTGTTTTTAGATTTTTCTTCTTTTCTTTTATACAGTAAGTTCCACTTGGATGGAATTCCTACTGTATTTGTTTACTAGAGAAACCTGTAGCCAATCAGAGAATTACAATATTCACTTAACTAGACCAACCTGCATCCAATCAGAGTATTAAAATGTCCACAGCCCAGCCTATCCTGTAGCTAATCAGAAAATTGCAACATCCTCAGGAGAAGACCAACCTGTAGCCAATCAGAGTATTATAACGTTTATAACCTGACATCTGTATGTAAATTTCCCAGTCCTCTAGCTGAAGTTATTTTGCAGCAAATTCAGTTGTGTTATTAGCTATATGTGGCTCAGACAGGCTGACAGGAAGTGTGGGATAATGAGGGCACCTGAGCTGTGTCTCAGTGCTGCACATTCCTGCTTGTCTGATCATCTACAGGTAGGCTTTCACCTTGTATTATAGTATGTCCTGTTATTATTATTTAAGGTCATTTGTGTTTTAGGGTTAGTAGAAAAATAAAATAGAAACAACAAATATTTATCTCGATGCACATAATAGTAATTGCTTATATTCAGCTTGTTTATTTTTTCCAGCCTCCTCCTTTATTAGAACATTTGAGAAGGGTTCTAATACTGATGACTAATAAAAATATGGTCATTAAAGTGGGACATAATCTTCCTATTATTTCATGTGATACTTTGGAACATACATAGTGTGTATGTGTATATATATATAGATATATAGATATATATATATATATGTAATGTTTACACCCAGCTGTGACTGATGGGGCCTTTCTTCTAAATGGTATGTGGGGTTAAGATCACACAGTCACTGCCTGAAGATTGCACTGTGAGTGGGGATTTGGCTGGACAAGGGGGTAGGTTTCTGTGGGGGAGGAACGTGTCACGGCAGATCATATAGGGAATGTGTCTCATAGACAGGTTCGTTAACAAATTAATGGAGAAATCAGCCGGGACTTTGTCTGCGTTGTGCAGATAAAAACCCGAGAATGCTGCTCCCTGACTCCTGACGTAGTGATAAGCGCTTAGAACCTGTACTATGCTTGGCCTAATCGTACAGATAAGACCCTGACATCCATCTCTCAGCACTGATGAGGCTCCAGGAGAGATAAAGATGATCTCTTACTTCTGATGCACTCTGTGATGTCCATAGTCTACATGGAAGATCCCATCTGGCTAACGTTCATCCCTAACACTACATATCTAATAAGCAGCATGCAATATTCATTATCTGCAGGAATTAGAGAAAAACTATTCCCATTATTAGCAACATACAGGTGACTTTTGGAGGCTAATTTATTCCGGATCAATAAGTGGAACTTTATGCTCAGGAGAACATAGTTTCACCCAGTTTATTGGGAATGTCTTCTCACCGCAACTGTTGCGGAAAGTGGGGTTAGGTGGGCAGGAAAGTTTTGCATCTTGTTGTGAGCAGTGCTATTTCCCCAGTTGTTTTGGCCTAAACTTTTGAGAATCTGCTGCCAGCTATTGTAAGACTAAATGTTCCAGCATGCACTTGCTGCCATTGTCTACAAGGACATTCAGTTACTGGCTGCCAGTGCATGTAGAAACATGTAGATTCTTAATATCAAAATGGAAAAGTTTAATTGAATAAATGACACCTAAAACCCTCTTTCCCCACTTCAATCCTCTCTTTTCATTCTTCGTCCTTTCTTTTTATTCCTTGTCAAAATAGCAATTCTTTTGTCTTTGTAATCCAGTGCAAGAGCATAAACAATATAGAAACTGACAAAACTGGTCACTAGAAATACCTCCGGCTACATGTGACCTGAACTGAGCAGTACTTCCCTTAGCCCCCAGCCAATCACAAACGGCCAGCGCGGGAAAACACTTGTGATAGGCTGAGCTCTAATGGGACACAGGGGCCTATTTAATAAAGCTAGTTTTCATGTCAAAAATAATAGACAAAAATTGAGGTATGCTTTGTAAACTACATTGTACATGGGCGCATACTTACATTACCCCTTAACAACAGCGATAATACCGTCGCCATGGTGAATGACATCATGATGTGGTGCCGGTTTCTTACTTGATCGTGATTGGGTGAAGTCGCTATGAAGAGGAGTCGTCATTAATGATGGCCGTGAAGGAGCCTTTCGGAGCCCTCATGTCGGGTATGTCTTGTCGGGGTACTCGGCATCGATATGCCGTACCCCACCCCTCATGATCCCTTTCTGTCACACACTGCTCTCTCTGCAACTGTCCAGTGCAAGGATGTTTGTGCGCATGCCTGAACTTTTCAGTCGGTGCATGCACACTGGAGTGAGAGAGGACCCCCGTAGATCACAATCTTCTTTGGAAGTGAAGAGGCAGTGACAGGGTAGGTTTTGCACTTCATAGGAACAGCAGCTTTTCGGAACTGTGTTCTTGTGGAGGTTTTTAAATAAATATGAAAGATAGTTCAATCCTTATCTATGCGATGAGGATTGAAAAATATCTTTCATACAATGCGGTCATTCTTAAATATGCCCTACAGACATGAACATATTGTCAGAGACTGGCCCGGACAAGCGCCAAGTTAACGCTTACCACTGGGCCAGTATTGCTGGGGCAGCTGAGTATCGCTCTTCTGCCCTGGTGATATTTCTGAGTAAATTGCAGCAATAGGGGATTGTTATCACTGAATGACCTATTTGTCAATCTGCCCTGTAGATCACTAATTGCCGCTTGTGGGTGCTAGTAAGAGCGTTATTGGATCACTAAGACTTTAGGAGTAAAGTGTGTGAGTGGAGACTGCTGCTTCCCTAATCTTCCTCTAGAAGTGAGAGGGACAATGAGGAGTGATATATGGAATATTTTTCATGTTGTTGCCCCTCTCTGCATCCACTTGTGCCTGACACGTTGTCACGTGACCTGGCGTATCGTCTCTGCCACCATTAAGATCATATTTTACAAAGTCACCTGCAAGAAGACTTAATCTACTTTTTTATTTTATCACAAACTGCAGAAAATGGTTCTATACTTGCCCTGTTTCCCACATACTGCAGGGCATTTAGAGTCAGGGAACATCACAGAGCATTCTCAAAAGGAATCTAAATATACGTATGGAGTGCAGGGTATGAGCGAGTCCTAGGAATGTACATTTTGTGTAAGATGCATCTCAAATGCACTTTATTGATTTCTTAGTTATACACTGTGCTCGGTAACGTGCCCTAACACGTGCTCATACACATCCAGCATGATGTATGTGGAGGATTGCATACAGAGCAATCAAAGTGGGACTGTGCTGTTGTCTTACATACAGATACTGAGAAATACAAACAACATACATACCAAGAGACGTGACACCATGCCATAATAAGAACAGATACTGAGAACTACATCCTGGATACGGAACAGGAGATATGGTACATCCAGAACACACAGCAAGAGAAGTAGTGCTGTGCAGGTGTCCATACCGGTGGTAATGGTATTTACGATACTGTAACACCGACAGAATTATTACGATACTGAACAGAGCGACATGTAAGAAAGACCTACTTAGCTGTATACAGACACAGGGAAGATCCGATGTGAGGAGAGGGCGACACGTCCAACCGTGAATCATATTGAATCATAATGTATGTACGTCGCAGCACATCCAAATGAAGAATATGTGTTCTTTGGAATACAATTTTTAATTTTTAACAAATAAATTTGGTTTGAAGTATAGGAGATAACAAATGGCCCCTTCATCCCACTGCACCCCCTCCTTCATCACCCCAATATGCTCTCCTGTATCACCCCTGTTTCACCCCTCCTCTGCATCATCAGACATATTCCCCCCTGCTTTTACTTACCTTTCTGTGGTCTTCCTCTTCTCTTCCTCTGTGCGACTCCTAAGTGACAGTGTTGAAATATGACTACGTCACTCCTGACAGTGGCAGGAGCACAGAAGAGGGCTCCGGGGGCCGCCACAGCAAGTGATTTTTTTTTTCTTCTTTTGTAGCAGTCCCGGTGGACAGTGGGGAAGGCAGGTGGGGGAAGCGCCTCTTCGGCATGGTGCCCCCCCGCCTTGCTTACCCCGCTTACGGTATAAATAAGCTTAAGCAATATCTAAAAGATACAACTTTGTACTGAATTATATAGCTGTATAGTTATTGCTTCTAATCTCTCCTGTGTGGGCGAGGAGTGATGTAAATGTTGTATCCTTTACATATCGTTTAAGCTATTTCCAAATAAGTCACTTTGGATCATTTTGATGCTTTAAGGTAATTTAAGTCAATGTTAAATATACCTAATAAAAGTTACATTTATTATTTGTTTATAAGAGTCAAAAAAAAATATAACAAAAGAACAAATTCCAGCACTGAGCTTACCTCTTACCAGTTGGAAAATGAAGTCGCAGCTGTAATAGAGGACCTTGTATGTCCCAACTCAAGACATAAAAAATACAGCGCTGCAAAAAAACTGGTGCAAATAATTAAATTGATTAAATTCGCTAAGACAGAATAATTGAATGGAATGGTTCTCTGCAAAAATGATACAAGGCTTGAGTCATTAAGGAGAGTAAGGAAAAAAAAAGGATTAAGGGTAATTGTTCTGCCCGCCCTGGGCGAATACACTGGTAGCGCCCCCTATCCCCCCAATGTATAGGAATACTCCTAAATATGAGTATTCAGAAGTAATCTAAAGCATTCAAATATAGACAGATTGTGCCGTTGTCTCTTACCTGTTCTTTCTCTTCTCTTTTGATTCTTTTTGCAGCTTGATTGTCTTCTCACTGGCTTTTGGAAAGTTGGAGTCCTGTATTGAAAATTGTATCGTATTGTATTATAATGCAAAATGTTTACAAACCCTGAATGATTAGGCTCTTTAGTTCAAACAATACACTCCATTATGACCAGATAAAACTACCCCATTATACAGGCATGTATAAGCAATATCTGAACATTTGTGGTCAATCAAATATTAACCCCTCTCAGCCCCATCTCACTAGTATTTAATATTCTAGTGATCACTGAGACCATTGAGAGCATTCTTATAACCGCCACACAATAGACAGATCATGCCTCCCCAAAGCTGCTCTATTTTGTAAACACCCCCTACGACATTTCATTACACCTGCAGGTATTTTCATTACCCACAAAAAAAACTTCAAACCGGAATTAGTCTCCGGCGCTAATAATAGAGTAAACCAACATAAAAAAAATTAATTAAATAATAATTTAATGAACTCGTATATACACAAAAATAAATTGTGTACTTCTAAAATAGTTATTACTTCCCGCTGCAGCTGTTAAAAGGGATTATTGCTGTGGTGAAACGAGGTATTTATCTCTCGAAACTCCTTTCACCCCTTCCCTCCCTGGCCTGTCCCGACCAGGCCTCCTCTCTCTACAATCACTCCCTCACCACTGCCCTGGACGCTGTTGCCCCGGCCTCTTCTATCCGCCGACGCCGCATTATTCCCCAACCCTGGCACTCAAAACTCACCCGCTTCCTCCAAAGATGCTCTCGCACTGCTGAACGCCTCTGGAGGAAATCTCGCTCCCTGGCTCACTTCCTCCACTTTAAATTCATACTCTCTTCTTTCTCCTCTACCCTCTCCCTCGCTAAACAATCCTTCTTTAAGTCCCTCATTTCTTCTCAGTCCTCCAATCCCCGCCGCCTCTTTGCCACCTTCAGCTCCCTCCTCCCCCTCCCTCCCCCTCTGTCCCGCCTTCCCTCTCCGCTTCTGACTTTGCCACTTTCTTCTCTTCCAAAATTGAGGCCATCGGACTGAACATCTCCTTCTCCCGCCACCCTCATCTCTTCACCTCCCCCAATCAACCAACTCCCGGGCTCCTTCAGCCCTACAACCGGTGAAGAAGTTCGCTCCCTTATTCTTATCTCTCCACCCTCTACCTGCCCTCTCGACCCCATCCCCTCCCAACTCCTTCGCTCTCTCTCTCCAACGGCCTGCTCTTACCTAGCACACCTTTTCAACCTATCACTCTCCTCTGGTGTAGTACCCTCCTCTTTTAAACACGCTCTTATCTCTCCTATCCTCAAAAAACCCAATCTTGACCCCACCTCTCTTGCTAATTATCGCCCTATCTCTCTTCTCCCCTATGCCTCCAAATTACTTAAGCGGATTGTCTGCAGCCACCTAACCAGGCACCTAGCGGACAATTCCCTTCTTGACCCTCTCCAATCTGGCTACCGCCCCCTCCATTCTACCGAAACTGCCCTGGCCAAGGTTACTAATGATCTTCTATCAGCCAAATCCAAGGGTCACTTCTCCCCACCCTCCTTGACCTCTCTGCAGCCTTTGACACTGTGGACCACCCCCTCCTGCTGCAAACTCTTCTCTCTCTCGGCCACTCTGGTTCTGTCCATGCCTGGTTCGCCTCATACCTCGCTAATCGCTCCTTCTCTGTATCCACGTCTTCCTCCTCCCCCTACCCTCTCCCCGTATGAGTCCTGCAGGGCTCTGTTCTTGGCCCTCTACTCTTTTCACTCTACACTTCCTCCCTTGTTGCTCTCATCTCCTCCTTCGGTCTTCAGTATCATCTTTATGCTGACGACATTCAACTCTATATCTCCTCTCCTGATCTTTCGTCCACCCTCCTCGCTCGGGTATCCGACTGCCTCTCCGTCATCTCCTCCTGGATTTCCGAGCGCCTTCTCAAAATCAATATCTCTAAAACTGAACTCATTGTCTTTCTACCGCCCAGACTCCCATCCCACCATGACTTCTCTATTGTCGTCAACAACACCACCATCTCCTCTGTCACCCAACTTCGCTGCCTGGGTGTCACCCTCGACTCCTCTCTCTCTTTTGCCCCCCACATTCATTCCCTTGCCCAAGCCTGTCGCTTCCAACTACGCAACATCGCCCGCATCCGTCCTTTTCTCTCTCAGGATGCCACCAAAACTGTCATACACGCACTCATCATCTCCCGCCTCGATTATTGTAACCTCCTCCTCACTGGCCTCCCCCACTCCCATCTCTCCCCCCTCCGCTCTATACTCAATGCGGCCGCAAGACTCATCTTCCTCTCACGCCGCTCCTCCTCTGCCTCCCCTCTCTGCCTTGCCTTACACTGGCTCCCCTTCCCCTACAGAATCCTTTTCAAACTCCTCACCACCACTTACAAGGCTCTCCAACTCTACTGCCCCTTTTATCTCTAACCTCCTCTCCATTCACACTCCTGCCCGCTCCCTGCGCTCGGCCAACGACCGCCGCCTCTCTTCCACTCTTATCACCTCTTCCCATTCCAGAATCCAAGACTTTTCCCGTGCAGCCCCCCTTCTCTGGAACGACCTCCCTCGTTCCATCTGTCTCTCTCCTACCGTGTGCTCCTTCAAACGTGCACTCAAAACTCACCTCTTCCTCGAAGCCTACCAACCATCTACTTAACCCCCATCTCCTCCCTTTAGCTCGTCCTCCCTTCTCTCCTCTTGCCTCAACTGGCTCCTCTTGTGCCTGGTCTGTTTACCCTCCCTTAGGATGTAAGTTCGTATGAGCAGGGTCCCCTCCCCTCCTGTCTCCATACCTGTTCTTCCGCTCCGTCTTTACTGCATATGACTAGCCGGAGTTTCTGAAGTATTGGTACTTTTTGTTCATTGTTCTGTTTGGTTTCACCCTATATAGTCTACTGTTAGTACTGTGTGCGGTGCTGCGGATACCTTGTGGCGCCTAACAAATAAATGATGATGATAATAATAATAATAATCTCAAACAGTCTATACCTCGTTTCTCACAAACTGTGAACTATAAAAACATACTTTTTCTAGCCCTCTGGTTCCCAATATTTCTCATTCAAATTTATACTTGTATATATTCTATTTTGTGAGTAGTTAAAAATGTCTGCCAGCATGTTTCTTATCTTGCAAACTAGTCCTTTGTTTCAGCCTAGGCAAAAGAATTATTGTCCTCCAGTCCTGTATGAATGTACATCACACCAGGAGGTCTCATAGGTCTCTAGGGAAAAGGTCCACAGACAGAGCTCTATGTTTAATTACTGAGGACTGCATTGTGTATTTAAATGTAAATGTGTCTGGATTGTGATCTCTCCTGTTTAAACAAACTCTGCTGTATAGCTACAGAACATATCTATCCTTAGTTATATAAAGAGTGGCTCATCTGCTATCCCTTTGTCTGTATGTTTACCTGTGAAAAGGTAAACACAGAAAAGGACCAATCAGGCAGGTCCTGAAATTGCTGATGAGGTCATTTTGGGGCTTACAAGAGAGCTCCAGAGGACAGCAAATTGGCATTCACTACTCAGTGATAGCTGAAGTCAGGCTGCGTTGAGATAAAGATCTCTGCCCCTGACAGAAAAAGGACAATTGGTCCCTGGAGTACTGACTTGGCCCTGATCTACCTCTCCAGGTCTTGGGGAGCTGTGTGTCCTCCAAAAGCGGAGTGACAGTGACTCGGGCCCAGTACCTTTCTGATAGCCTCAAAGGAGAGAGGGGGAGAAGCTTGGATGGATAGACAGAAGTCCCTGAGAGTGACAAGGATACTGGTCAGATGTTTTCATTATACTCTATATGTTGTCTGTGCCAGACTGTAGTGTTTCAAGTTATTATGGGTTTATTGCTGCTTGGTGCTACCATTTTGTTAAATAAACTTATTTGTTCTATTTCGGATTTTTGCCTGGGTGATTTTGAACCTTTGCTAGGTGCCGGGAGGCCAACTGTGCGGCGCAGAAGGTTACGTTAAACCTGGTATCCTCACAATTGCTCTCCCTCTAACTAAATCACACATCTAAACGCAAGAAAAATAGCGCTGTGGGGAGTAAAGGGTATAATAATTATATATATATATATATATTCTCAATATGTGTAGATAAAAAAAAGAAATCTTAGCAATAAAAAAATGAATCGCATTACCCATCTTCGGACATTTTTTATTTCCCCTCCTACAGCTATTGCCTGACTTTTGCAGCCATTTTCCTTGCCCCCCCTGCAGGTATTTCCATGCCTGGTATTTCTGTAGTCTGCTGTTATTCACTCACTGCCCTCAGAAGCTAAACCGCACTTTCAGTGGCTCCTACGCGGCTGCGCGAGACGACGCGATGGGAGCGCCGAGAGCCAGAACAAGGGGTAGTCGGGAGCGCCAAGAGCAGGACCTGCCCATCTAGCCATCAGCCCTTCTGGCAAATTCCAGAAGGGCCAGATGGCCAGTCCGGTACTGGCACATGAAGTGGTACTGTGCAGGTGTCGGTACATAATGAATGAGATCAGACACTGAGAATTACATACAGAATAAGAACAGATACTGAAAATGATATAATAGAGCAGAAGAAGTGACACTGTGCGGTTGCTTGGATATAATTAGATGATATTCTCAGATTTTGCAGAATGTTAATGGGTTCTGAGAATTACACCCAGCATGTGGAGAAAGAGAAGTGGTTGTCATGTTGGCCTGTCCTCTACGACATTTGTAGGTGTGTGTACATGTGCATGCTCTATACACAGACACACATATATACATAGAGTTAGATCTACGATTACACACAAACACAGTAGGAGTTTTACACTGGTCTGTCCAGCGCACATCTACTCTCCACTCGGGTGAGACAAGTGCAGAGACATGGAAAAGTCTGAAAAAGTGCCCTGTGCAAAAGTGTCAACGTCCACCCTCCTACCACTTTATTACCTTTCATTCCATAATTTTTTTTCTCTTATACTACTGCTTAATTTCATCCTGAGAGTGAGGGGACACCGGGACTGTCTGTATTACATGTGTCCTGAGAGTGAGGGGACATCTGGACTGTACATTTTTGTGCATTGTTAATGACCTTCAATATAGTTATTAAAATAAGATTATGAAATACTATTTTCTCTTTAGCACCCTCCACCCCCGACAGTGATATGATCACTTCCCTAATGTCAGAATAAACTAAAGCACCCTGATGTCAGAGCTCACTGATAGGATATCTGTTTAGAGTTTGTATGTGCTCCCCTTATTTGCGTGGGTTTCCTCCCACACTCCACAAACATAATAGTAGGTTAATTGGCTGCTATTAAAATGGAACCTTAGTATCTCTCTGTCTGTGTGTGTATGTTAGGGAATTTAGACTGTAAGCTCTATTGGGGTAGGGACTGATGTGAGTGAGTTCTCTGTTCAGCGCTGCGGAATTAGTGGCGCTATATAAAATAGCTGATGATGACATCTCCCATGGCAATTCAGCCACTGGAACCATTATTCTATTGGAGTCTCTGGCAAAAAATGTCTTATCCTTTCAAGTAGAGAGTAAATTATATGTTAGCCAGTGCCTGAATGTCGGGGTTCAGTCTCTGTAGACAAGGCAGTGTGTGTGTGTGTGTGTGTCGGGGTTCAGTCTCTGTAGACAAGGCAGTGTGTGTGTGTGTGTGTGTCGGGGTTCAGTCTCTGTAGACAAGGCTGTGTGTGTGTGTGTCAGGGTTCAGTCTCTGTAGACAAGGCAGTGTGTGTGTGTGTATGTCGGGGTTCAGTCTCTGTAGACAAGGTAGTGTGTGTGTGTCTGGGTTCAGTCTCTGTAGACAAGGCAGTGTGTGTGTGTCAGGGTTCAGTCTCTGTAGACAAGTCGGTGTGTGTGTGTGTGTGTGTGTGTGTCGGGGTTCAGTCTCTGTAGACAAGGTAGTGTGTGTGTGTGTGTGTGTGTGTGTGTGTGTGTGTGTGTGTGTGTGTGTGTGTCGGGGTTCAGTCTCTGTAGACAAGGCTGTGTGTGTGTGTGTGTGTGTGTGGGTTCAGTCTCTGTAGACAAGGCAGTGTGTGTGTGTGTCAGGGTTCAGTCTCTGTAGACAAGTCGGTGTGTGTGTGTGTGTGTCGGGCTTCAGTCGCTGTAGACAAGGTAGTGTGTGTGTGTGTGTGTGTGTGTGTCGGGGTTCAGTCGCTGTAGACAAGGTAGTGTGTGTGTCGGGGTTCAGTCGCTGTAGACAAGGTAGTGTGTGTGTTAGGGTTTAGTCGCTGTAGACAAGGCAGTGTGTGTCTGGGTTCATTCTCTGTAGACAAGGCAGTGTGTGTGTTGGGGTTCAGTCTCTAGACAAGGCAGTGTGTGTGTGTGTGTGTGTGTGTGTGTGTGTGTGTGTGTGTGTCTGGGTTCAGTCTCTGTAGACAAGGCAGTTTGTGTGTGTCTGGGTTCAGTCTCTGTAGACAAGGCAGTGTGTGTGTGTGTGTGTGTGTGTGTGTGTGTGTCGGGGTTCAGTCTCTGTAGACAAGGCAGTGTGTGTGTGTGTGTGTCGGGGTTCAGTCTCTGTAGACAAGGCAGTGTGTGTGTCGGGGTTCAGTCTCTGTAGACAAGGCAGTGTGTGTATGTCTGGGTTCAGTCTCTGTAGACAAGGCAGTTTGTGTGTGTCTGGGTTCAGTCTCTGTAGACAAGGCAGTGTGTGTGTGTGTGTGTGTGTGTGTGTGTCGGGGTTCAGTCTCTGTAGACAAGGCAGTGTGTGTGTGTGTGTGTGTGTCGGGGTTCAGTCTCTGTAGACAAGGCAGGGTGTGTGTCGGGGTTCAGTCTCTGTAGACAAGGCTGTGTGTGTGTGTGTGTGTGTGTGTGTGTGTGTGTGTGTCTGGGTTCAGTCTCTAGACAAGGCAGTGTGTGTGTGTGTGTGTGTGTGTCTGGGTTCAGTCTCTGTAGACAAGGCAGTGTGTGTGTGTGTGTGTGTGTGTGTGTGTGTCTGGGGTCAGTCTCTGTAGACAAGGCAGTGTGTGTGTGTGTATGTGTGTGTGTCTGGGGTCAGTCTCTGTAGACAAGGCAGTGTGTGTGTGTGTCTGAGGTCAGTCTCTGTAGACAAGGCAGTGTGTGTGTGTGTGTGTGTGTCGGGGTTCAGTCTCTGTAGACAAGGCAGTGTGTGTGTCTGGGTTCAGTCTCTAGACAAGGCAGTGTGTGTGTGTGTGTGTGTCGGGGTTCAGTCTCTGTAGACAAGGCAGTGTGTGTGTCGGGGTTCAGTCTCTGTAGACAAGGCAGTGTGTGTGTGTGTGTGTCGGGGTTCAGTCTCTGTAGACAAGGCAGTGTGTGTGTCGGGGTTCAGTCTCTGTAGACAAGGCAGTGTGTGTGTCGGGGTTCAGTCTCTGTAGACAAGGCAGTGTGTGTGTCGGGGTTCAGTCTCTGTAGACAAGGCAGTGTGTGTGTGTGTGTGTCGGGGTTCAGTCTCTGTAGACAAGGCAGTGTGTGTGTCGGGGTTCAGTCTCTGTAGACAAGGCAGTGTGTGTGTCGGGGTTCAGTCTCTGTAGACAAGGCAGTGTGTGTGTCGGGGTTCAGTCTCTGTAGACAAGGCAGTGTGTGTGTGTGTGTGTGTGTCGGGGTTCAGTCTCTGTAGACAAGGCAGTGTGTGTGTCGGGGTTCAGTCTCTGTAGACAAGGCAGTGTGTGTGTCGGGGTTCAGTCTCTGTAGACAAGGCAGTGTGTGTGTCTGGGTTCAGTCTCTAGACAAGGTAGTGCATCTCTGTGATTTAGGGTTTGGAGTGTGTGATATCTCCCTCTGAATTGCAGCCTCTATGCATTGCTGCACCTCTTTCACATTAACATACATTGTAAATCCGGCAGGGCACTGTGTGGCTCTTTAGGTTATTCATTGCCTCCATTACCTGGAATTTGCATGCTCTGTGAAATTGTGTTGTGTGTTTGTGTCTCCAGATCTCATTACTCTTGAACCTGCTGGAATTATTCTATACTGACCTACACACAAAATATTGATTTATGGCACTGATTAGTCTTTGTAGCCTCATTTCCCTCCCTCTAATAGAGCTAATCTCCTACTGGCAATAGTCCTTTGATTTAGAGTAGTCTGTAAACACACACATCAATGTATCAGAAGGACCCCCAGACCTCAGATCCGCAGTCATGCAGAATGATAAACCTTTAAGGATTTTCTTATAGAGAAATGTGCCCATGGCAGGAGCTGTATATGGAGCAGTCCCACAGTCATGGGGACAGGGCCCTGATTGGAGTTAAATATACCAAACTTTATCTTTACAGGAACTTCTTCCTATTCCGCCATGTCCAGTGTGCAGCCGGCCGTGGCTGTGTATGGGTGTGACACACAGTTTGGGTTACACGCTCATGTATGCAATGTACTGAATCCTAGGACTCGTGCATAGTTGTTACCATGTAATATCTAATACAACAGCTGCCATCACACCCTGCGGGGGGCAGACGGACATCTTTCCTTGGGTCACTATTCACTGGCCATAGTCAGCCCATAATGCCACCTGAGATTTCATGATTCTCACCACCCAATTATCCGAAAAGGGCGCCGCTGCGTAACCAATAAGACGTCCTTCCTCTTGTTCTCCTTCATGTCTCTGTGATGAGACTAGCCCACTGCCACCCTCACTGTTACCACGTTGTATTTTGTTATCAGCCACCAGGCACTCAGTGACTACAAGAGTCACTTGTGCACCAATGTGGTGCTCCCAGTTGAGGGAAGGTATCGCTGCTGTCACCATCAAGTTTCTTCACCAGTGTCTTCCACTCACTGTGTGTAGCTACTGGCACACTACCCACTCACTGTGTGTGGCTACTGGCACACTTCCCACTCACTGTGTGTGGCTACTGGCACACTTCCCACTCACTGTGTGTGGCTACTGGCACACTTCCCACTCACTGTGTGTGGCTACTGGCACGTGAGTGGGTGGCTACTGGCACACTTCCCACTCACTGTGTGTGGCTACTGGCACACTACCCACTTACTGTGTGTGGCTACTGGCACACTACCCACTTACTGTGTGTGGCTACTGGCACACTACCCACTCACTGTGTGTGGCTACTGGCACACTACCCACTCACTGTGTGTGGCTACTGGCAAACTACCCACTCACTGTGTGTGGCTACTGGCACACTACCCACTCACTGTGTGTGGCTACTGGCACACTACCCACTCGCTGTGTGTGGCTACTGGCACACTACCCACTCACTGTGTGTGGCTACTGGCACACTACCCACTCACTGTGTGTGGCTACTGGCACACTACCCACTCACTGTGTGTGGCTACTGGCACACTACCCACTCACTGTGTGTGGCTACTGGCACACTACCCACTCACTAAATGTATGTGATACATAGGAAAGAATATTGAACCATATGGTATTGCTGTCTACAACTGGCATAATTATTGTTACACTACTTCAGAGACCAGCAGTGTCGGTGGATTTCCTTTCTACGCTCTTTCAGAACTGCTGGAGACACGTAGACATCTTCTGTCAGTTTTTTCTTAGTAAGATTGTGACTTACGGTAATTCCGAGCACTGGGTATTACACATACCAATGATGATCATTTGTGTGACTGTGACAGGACAAGACCTCCTGCTTCTGTTTTGTAGATGATATATTGGTAGTGTATGTGTGTATATATATATATATGTGTATATGGGGGTGTATGTGTGTATATGTATGTATATATATATATATAATGTTTATTGACAAATATCTTCCACAGCTCTCAAGGTAAAGCGGCCCAATCTTACATAGTTACACATTGGTGCAACAACACCACACAACCACAATGCAACAAATAGTATTTTCTAAATAGCATTTGTGATCTATTTACCAAATAATTTGCTGGCTAATTTATACAAAACTGCTACACATTACAAATCAGACCAGATATATAATGTGTGTGTGTATATAGATATATGTGGGTGTATGTGTGTGTGTGTATATAGATATATGTGGGTGTATGTGTGTGTGTATATATATATATATATATGTGTATATGTGGGTGTATGTGTGTGTATATATATATATATATTTATCTATCTTGGATGTGAATTTCCAGCACATCCCACAGATTGAGATCGGTGGAATTTGAGACCAAGTCAACACCTTGAACTTTTTGTCATGTTCCTCAAACCATTCCTGAATAATATCTGCAGTGTGGAGGGCACATTATCCTGCTGAGTGAGGCCACTGCCATCAGGGAATACCGCTGCCATGAAGGAGTGCACTTGGTCTGCAGCAATGTTTAGGTAGGTGGTACGTGTCACAGTAACATCCACATGAATACCAGGACTCAAAGAACATTTCCCAGTAGAACTTTGCCCAGAGCATCACACTGTCTGTCGGCTGCCTTCTTCTCATAGTGCATCCTGGTGCTATCTCTTTACCAGGTAAACCAAGCACAGACACCTGGCCGTCCACATGATGTAAAAGATTGATCAGACCAGGCCACCTTCTTCCATTCCTCCATGGTCTAGTCAGGTACCTATTGTTGGCAGGGTAAGGGTTAGACAGGTTGAACAGAGGTCAGCACGGGCACTCTGACTGGTCTGCATCTACACAGCCCCATAAGCAGCAAGCTATGATGCACTGTGTGTCCTGACACCTTTCTCTAACAGCCGGCATTAACTGCGGGAATTTGTGCTATAGGAGCTCTTTTGTTTGATTAGACGAGACGGGCCAGCTTTCACTCACATCAGGGAGCCTTGAGTTCCCATGACGCTGTCACTGGTTCACTGATTGGACCACTTTAGGTAGGTCCTAACCACTGCATACTGGGAACATGGACCACTTTAGGTAGGTCCTAACCACTGCATACTGGGAACACCCCACAAGACCTGCCGTTTTGGAGAAGCTCTGACCCAGTTGTCTAGTCATCATAATTTGGCCCTTGTCAAAGTTGCTCCATCCTTATGTTTGTCCATTTTTTCTGCTTCCAACACATCAACTTCAAGAACTCACTTTTCACTTGCTGGCTAATATATCCCACCCCTGACAGGTGCCAATGTAACAAGATAATCAGTGTTATTCACTTCACTTTTCAGTGGTTTTAATGTTGTGACTGATCGGTAAATGTGTGTCTGTATATGTTCATCTGGCATATCTCCTCTAAGATTAGTTTTGTTTGTGTACAGATCTGTGTGCAGCAAATATT